>NW_017673727.1:118350-122578 GCF_001879085.1 Nicotiana attenuata
TGCTGCTGACATAAGGAGAGCCAAAAAGATGAAAAAGAGAGTGTGGACCCTACCAAAACCCATTCCTTGCCTTTCCCGTTCCTTCGTCCGGCTTGGTACTAAACAACGCCCAGCAACAGCACTACCAAATTCTATGGTGATAGAACCTGACAAAGAGTTGATCGAAAAGTTTGAAAGGGTGTTCGATGAAGTGAATATGGTGGAGCCAGGCGAAGGTCCAAGTAAAGTTGATGTGCAGTTCGTGGGGTCTCAGGCCAAGCTCAATAACTGGGAAGCTACTCCTCTTCCAACTCGGAAGGAGTCGTGGTAGTTAGCTTTGGATTTTCCTTTGAGTATTAGATCTGGATTATTTCCAGGGTTGTAATACAGATTTCTATATTCCGTCCATTTGGATGAGTTAAACTTTGTGATTTTACAATTTTAATGAAATGCAATTTCCTTCTCTCTTCACTCCTGATAGCCTTTATTTTGTTTTCTTTTCTCTCTTGTACAGTCCCTTTTATGCTGGTTTCAATGACGTGTCATGCATGAGGAGTTTCCGGCCTAGTCTTGAGATTCCATATGAAATAGTAATACAAGAAATTGAGTGTGATGGCGAGGGTGAATACGATGACGAGGAAGCTTTGGAAGAAATCAGTAAAGAGTTATATCAATTTGAGCAAAAACCCAAACCTAACTTGAATGACACAGAGGCAATCAATCTAGGGGATCAGGAAAATGTTCGAGAAACAAAAATAAGTGTCCATTTGGAAGCCCCGCTCAGGGAGGAGATAATTAAATTGTTGTTTGAGTACAAAGATGTGTTCGCATGGTCATATGATGATATGCCGGGTCTAAGCACCGATCTGGTGGTCCACAAATTGCCCATCCATCCGGAATGTTTTCCTGTCAAGCAGAAGTTGAGGAAATTCAAAACAGATATCAGTGTGAAAATTAAGGAAGAGGTTACTAAGCAATTTGAGGCGAAGGTCATACGGGTTACCCGATATCCTACCTGGTTAGCTAATGTGGTACCGGTACCAAAGAAAGATGGGAAGACCAGAGTATGTGTTGATTACCGTGATCTCAATAAGGCGAGCCCAAAGGACAACTTCCCACTCCCCAACATCCATATATTGATTGACAATTGTGCCAAACATGAGATTGGTTCCTTCGTGGATTGTTATGCGGGCTATCACCAGATCTTGATGGATGAGGAGGATGCGGAAAAGACGGCCTTTATCACGCCATGGGGAACCTATTGTTACAGGGTCATGCCATTTGGGTTGAAGAACGCAGGGGCAACGTATATGAGGGCAATGACTACCATGTTCCATGACATGATACATCAGGAAATCGAGGTCTATGTGGACGACGTGATCATAAAGTCGAGGAAACAATGTGACCATGTTCGGGATTTGAGGAAATTCTTCCAGAGACTCCGCAGGTACAACCTCAAGCTTAATCCAGCAAAGTGTGCGTTTGGAGTCCCGTTGGGGAAGTTGTTGGGATTTGTAGTGAGTCAGCGCGGTATTGAATTAGACCCGTCTAAGATTAAAGCCATACAGGAGTTACCGCCACCAAGGAACAAGAAAGATGTGATGAGTTTGCTTGGCAGGTTGAATTACATCAGCAGGTTCATTGCCCAGCTTACAACTACTTGTGAGCCCATTTTCAAGCTGCTAAAGAAAGATGCTGCGGTCAGATGGACAGACGAATGTCAAGCAGCATTTGACAAGATTAAGAAGTATTTGGCTAGTCCACCTGTGTTGGTCCCGCCAGAGCCAGGAAGGCCCTTGATCCTTTACCTGACTGTGTTGGACAATTCTTTTGGTTGTGTACTGGGGCAGCATGACATCACAGGAAGGAAAGAGCAGGCGATTTACTACCTCAGCAAGAAGTTCACATCATATGAGGTAAAATACACTCAACTCGAGAGGACGTGTTGTGCTTTAACCTGGGTAGCGCAAAAGTTGAAACATTACTTGTCAGCATATACTACCTATCTCATCTCTCGGTTGGACCCATTGAAGTATATATTTCAAAAGCCCATGCCCACAGGGAGGTTAGCGAAATGGCAAATCCTGCTCACGGAATTTGATATTGTTTACGTGACTCGGACTGCAATGAAAGCACAGGCGTTGGCTGATCATCTAGCTGAGAATCCCGTTGATGATGAATATGAGCCTTTGAACACATACTTCCCGGACGAGGAGATAATGCATGTTGAAGAATTAGGACAGGTCGAGAATCCTGGATGGAAACTTTTCTTTGATGGAGCTGCCAATGCCAAGGGTGTCGGAATAGGAGCAGTACTGATTTCTGAAACAGGGCAACATTACCCCGTCACTGCTTAACTTCGTTTCTATTGCACCAACAACATGGCTGAGTACGAAGCATGTATCCTGGGATTGAGGTTGGCCATAGACATGGGTGTCCAGGAAATCTTGGTCATGGGTGACTCGGACCTTCTTGTACACTAGATTCAGGGGGAGTGGGAAACACTTGATTTGAAGCTCATACCATACCGGCAGTGTTTGCATGAACTTCGTCAGCGGTTTCAATCAATAGATTTCAAACACATTCCAAGGATGCAAAATGAGGTTGCCGACGCTTTGGCCACTTTGGCATCTATGTTGCATCATCCGGACAAGGCTTACGTGGATCCGTTACAGATTCAGGTTCGAGATCAGCATGCCTATTGTAATATGGTGGAGGAAGAGTTTGATGGTGAGCCATGGTTCCATGATATAAAAGAATACCTCCGGATGGGAGCATACCCGACACAAGCTAGAGGGGATCACAAGAGGGCAATTCGACGCCTGGCAAGCGGATTTTTCTTCAGCGGGGGAGTGTTGTACAAGAGAACTCCAGATCTTGGTTTATTGAGATGCATAGATGCCAAACAAGCTACAGTTATCATGGCTGAGGTACATGCGGGTGTTTGTGGACCTCATATGAGTGGATATATATTGGCAGAGAAGATCCTTCGAGCAGGTTACTATTGGCTTACTATGGAACGGGATTGCATCAGTTTCGTGCGCAAATGTCATCAATGTCAGATACACGGAGATTTGATTCATTCTCCACCATCTGAATTGCATACAATGTCAGCACCATGGCCGTTCGTTGCCTGGGGAATGGATGTTATTGGTCCGATTGAGCCTGCAGCCTCAAATGGGCATAGATTTATTTTGGTAGCCATTGATTATTTCACCAAATGGGTGGAGGCCAAAACCTTCAAATCTATGACTAAAAAGGCTGTTGTCGACTTCGTACATTCAAATATCATATGCCGGTTTGGGATCCCGAAGGTAATCATCACAGATAATGGTGCCAATCTCAATAGTCATTTGATGGCCGAGACATGTCAGCAGTTTAAGATCATGCACCGCAACTCCACTCCATATCGTCCTAAGGCAAATAGGGCAGTCGAGGCAGCTAGCAAGAATATCAAGAAAATACTTCGAAAAATGGTAGAAGGGTCAAGGCAATGGCATGAAAAGTTACCTTTTGCTTTGTTAGGCTATCGCACTACTGTCCGCACTTCAGTAGGAGCGACTCCTTACTCATTGGTATATGGAATCGAAGCAGTAATACCCGCAGAGGTTGAAATCCCATCCCTCCGAATCATCGCAGAGGCAGAGATTGATGATGATGAGTGGGTTAAAGCCCTCCTAGAACAATTAAGTTTGATTGATGAGAAGCGACTGGCAGCAGTGTGTCATGGTCAATTGTACCAAATAAGAATGGCAAGAGCATATAACAAGAAAGTGCGTCCACGGAAGTTCGAAGTAGGACAGTTGGTGCTCAGACGTATCCTACCTCATTGGACTGAGGCAAAAGGAAAGTTCGCCCCAAACTGGCAAGGGCCATTTGTTGTAACCAGAGTTTTGTCCAATGGCGCTCTATATCTAACGGACGTGGAAGGAAAATGTGTAGAAATGGCCATCAATTCTGATGCAGTCAAGAGATATTATGTATGATTTTCTTTATCTTTGTGTACCTGATTGTATTTGGCATGTTTTGAGATTGAAATGATGAAGGCATTTTGTTCTGCTACCCAAACACTTTATCCTTTGTTATCCCTTTGCGCCTTATTATATTTCCTTTCGTATCCCTCTTTCGGAATCAATAACAGAACTCGAAAGCCCGAGCGGGAAAATCAGCAGAGATACAAGAGAAAAACAGTCCAAAAGAAAAGAAAAGAAAAAGAAAAGAAAAAGGAAAAGAAAAGAGAGGAAAAAAG
>NW_017673728.1:0-21977 GCF_001879085.1 Nicotiana attenuata
TATATATATGTCACGAACCCAAAACCAACCCGGTCGGGATGGCGCCTATCATGGAACTAGGCCAGCCGACACAATCTCAAAACCAATCAATGTTTTCATTTTTAAGACAAATCCAAAGCTGTTTAACAATAATCCTTCATAAGGAGTTTAAATCAAAAAAACAAAAGTGCAGAAAGAAAGCCCGACATCGGGGTGTCACTAGTTATGAGCATCTACTACAACCATATGACAACATCAAGACTAACATAGCCTGGAAATTACTGAATACAACTAAGGGAGGATAAGGAGGGAGAAAAGTAGGGCTGCGATTGTTGATACCCAATTTTTTCTCATATATTTTTTAATACATATATATACTTTCAAAATAGCACATATGCAGTTATAAGCATGCACAAATATTTTTTATAATTTTTCTATAATTTTAAAAGCTTCAAATCAATTTATTTCTTCTCTTTTTAATTATATAAATATCCAATAATTATCCTTCAAATTACTTTTGTGATGATTTAGCCATCTAAATTCATTATTTATGCCAACATAGTGTTTAAATATTTTTACTGCATTTTTTATAGTTATATTTATATTTTTAGGCTAAATTGCACATCTTTGCAATAATAGCCCATACTAATGTATAATTACATTATTTATGCATAAAATGGTCTTCCATATTTTAAAAATGTTAAATAACTATTTTAAATCATTTTAGTACACAAAGATATTTTTGGAATTCATTTATTATTTTTTATAAATTATTTAGTTATTAAAAATAGCTATTTAAAATCTGGCCCTATTTTATTTCAATTTTGGCCTTAATTTAACCCAACACCCAGCCCAATTTTAAACCCAAAATATACCCAGCCCAATACCCATCTGCCCCAACCTAATACCCGGGCAAATCCTCGCCGTTGATCATTGTGATCAACCGTCCAGATTGACCCTTACCTAAAATAAACGAAACGACCCCCCCCCCCCCCAAAACCCTCCTCATTTCCTCACCAACCGCCGCCCTGAAGACCCTCCCCTCTCTCAAGAAGCTCTCAAACCTAACCTAATCGGACCTCGCCGTCACTCTTCTAATGCTATCTATGGGGCTTCTCACCACCGCCCCCAGGCCTCTAGTAGCCTCTCTTGTATGGTATCTATCTCCAGGGTCCTCAAGGGACCAGGTTAGTTTTGCTTGCATCTATGGCCATTTCTCGCCTGTTTCAGGCTGTTAGCCTGGCTTTGATTCCGAGTGAGATATTCTTATATCTATGGGTTTCTCAGGTTTGCTTCTCATCTCCTTGTGATTGTTCTTCTCGAAAACCCTAATTCTTTCTTCTGAACTTCTTAAGAATCTGTATAGATATGAGATGGTTTGGACTATTTCATATGAGTTTTACAAATAACCCTTTTGGTTTTTTACTAAGAATCGTATGATTTTGAATGATTTTTCAATTTTTTCTAAAAACTAGGTTCCGCGAAAGATTATCTTTTTCCAAACATTGGTGATTCGAGTGTTAATCTTCTTTCTATATTGTTTTTAACCGGATTCATTAAGATTGCTCTAACTTTCAACTCGTTTTATATAAAGGCCCTAATTTCTTCGACTCTTTTGTTTATTCTGAGTTACTTATGTGAGTGCCTTTGTTCTTTGCCTTGTGTTCTTGCGATTTCTCTTTAGCCAATTTAATTGTGTCGTGATTTTTCTTATCCTAAAGCCTCTACTAAGTTCTTGTTCAACTTTTCACTGATCGCTATATTGTTCTATGTTCAGTCGACTGTTATTTTCTTGCTTTATTTAAGTTTGTTTGTGATTATTGCTGATTCTTTAACATTATTCCTCCTTAATTAATACCCTGTTATTTCTGAAGTTCTTATTTTCAGTTTGAATTGAGCCCTTTTTCGCTAACAAAGTCCTTGATTCTTATTTCACTCGGTTTGACTGAAATTCTTGCCTTAATTAGTTCCCTCTTGCCTTATTTGTTATTTGCTGATTCTTGCTAACTATTTCCTTAATTGAACCCCTGTTCATTCACCCTTAATTACCTTACTTGATTTCCTTCCTTAAAATGTTTGTCTTGCTTTTACGTTGATTGATTGTCCTTGATTTAAGGAAGACTTACTGATTTACATGTGTTGATTGATTCCATGAATTTTCCTGATTTGCTACTTAATTGATCCCTTACCTATTTTGTTTAACTCTTGATTACTATATAAACTTCCCTACTATTCTCACTTCAGACACGCGAACATTGTTCACAAAAGCACACTTACACTCTAAAGCTCTCTTTTCTTCTCTGCTACTTATGATATTCACTGGTCTAGCCGGTTGAAAGTCAAGGCTAGATATTGGAATTACATCTGCTTTATATTCTGCATTCTTTTCTTCAACTGGTATGTCTCTAGTTAAATTTTGAAACCCAAACCCTATGTGTTTCATTCCTGCACTAGTTCATCAGCTATGAATTCAACCTGTCTTCCTGCTTACTTCTTTGCCTAGCATGTCTAAACTCTGTCCTGTTCAATGTATGATTAGCATATCTACACTTCACTTAGTTATTTGATACTTCACCAGCTTGTTTGTGAATATCTGTTTAATCCCTTAATTATGTGATCATGTTGGTTATGTGATGTATATGATTGACCCTGCCTGTATATTTAATCCTGTTCAAGATATGTCAGGCTTTCTATATTACATTTGTGATCTCTGCCTTAACTATTTAGCCTGATAAGTCTCTAAGACCCTAAGTGTTTTATGCAGTTGTTGACTGTGTGTTTCCTCTATACTCTATCCATGTGCCCCCAATGTGACTCTTATGTGTCCCCAGTCCCTTTATCGCCGTGTGAGATCTGTTTGATGAATGTTTTCTGAATCTGGATGTTTTATGACCAATTGAATGTATGTTGTTTTCAAAAGAGTTTTGGTACTCTTCTCAAACTTTCTTTTACCACCAAACTATTTCCTGTTTCAGAAAACCTTTTCACTCTTAGAGTCATCTCTGTTCTATTTTCAAAACCTTTTCAAAACTATGTCAAGCACTCTCACTTTACTCTTAGATTACTAGGTTTTACCCCTCTGATATGTGTACTGCCTTGAGACCCTTGAGATCTCTCTGAACTCTAGCATATCAGGGCTGGCATTTCCACACTGCACAATAATCAGTTATTATTTGAGAAAGGTCTAGGTGTGAGCACTGCCGGGGATCCATGAGGTTCTTTGGGAACTCTGACACACCTAGACATGAAATTGGCTATGGAACTCTGGCATTTGAGACTACTGAAGGCTTGGAAATCATTTGGGCCTGCTTCAGGATCCCTATAGCTAGCTTCTATTTTATTTATGTAATTTATATTCAGTTTTTGGTATGTAATAATTATTATAAACAAACATTGTGGTGATTAGTGAAAAGGGGTGGGTAGCTGCATATTGTGGGTAAAATCGGGTAGATAACATGCCTATAGGGTCTATTTCAATTCAAAACGTGTTTGTTAGATAATATGCCTATAGGACCTACTTTTGTGAATTCTGCATGCTTTACTTTCACACAATTAGAAGCCATGCCTATAGGATCTAAATCAGCTCTATAATTAGATATCATGCCTATAGGGTGTAAAGTAATTGAAGTTCAGTTTCCCTTACAACATGTATTCAAATTCATCTCCTTGGAGATCATGTCTATAGGATTAAAACCGGCTTTAATAGAAATCATGCCTAGAGGATCTAAAATCGGCCTAACTTTAACTCACGCCTGGAAGTTCTGAATCAGATTAACTAACCTACTCGTTTCTCAATCAATGTCAGTAAAAAGCACGCCTATAGGGTTCAAATCGCCCGTTTGGAAACTGTTTATTGTTTTACTGTATTCCTGATCAATAATAGATGCCATGCTCATAGGACATTACTGTTATACATCTAGGCAAGCCTATAGGGCGATTAAAATTCTACAACTGTAAAACCATGTTCTGCTATCTGCGATTGCTCATATTCAACAGGTCTAAAATCAGTAGGCAAGCTGAATAGGTCTTTGATACTTTGGTCCTAATTCAATACTGTATACTCTCAGCTCACCTAGATATCATGTTCTAAGGTTTTTCTCTTAAACGGTTGTTTGAGACGTGCACTTATTTGTTTCTGCTTGCGGAGGTAAAATGTGAGCCTTTAATTGTTCCCCCCTTTAAATGCAGTCCTACTTGTTTTGGTTGACGCTTAGCCTTTTCTCCTTTAAACACCTTAGGATGGTCTAGAACTACCCAAATTAGAGGTCCTAAATACCTTCGGGGCCACAAAGAAGGGACGGGTAGTGCACGCATATGATATCTTTCAAGGTTGCTAGAACGCTTTAGGCTATGACCAAGGGGAGGGAATTGGGTAGTAAGGATATGATGACTACGCGCTAATGCCACGTGTAGCCCCTCATTGAGGAGTGATTACCGGGCATTGTGTGGGTATGATCCTGTAGGCTAACCAACCTAGGATCCCCTTTTCCCAACTCCCGTTGTTTAAATGAATTTACTTTTCTTTATATATGTGCAACTTGCTCAAGCCTTTTCCCTTGTTTCATTACTTGAATCATACATGTGCTTTGAATGTCAAAACATGCCTTTACTTGCAAGTACACGGTAAAACTGTTTATCTGTTCAAATGACTAATTCACATAAGTATAAGTTCGGCCGAGACCCACCGTTTTGGACCGCGAGGGGTACCTAACACCTTCCCCTCAAGGTTATTTCGAGCCCTTACCCTAAATCTCTGGTAATGCAAACTAGTCTATGAGTTGATTGCTCAAGGTGCCCTAACGCACCATAATTCGTCAGGTGGCGACTCTTCAAATACCCAATTCCCAAAAGGAAAAGAGTTATTCCCCCATGAAATGTCGAAACCCGAACGTTCTCCGCGAGGAGGAAAAGGGGGCGCGACAGCGATCGCCAGGCAGCTACCTTGCTAACTCCGATGGACCTGCCACTGAGTAATCAACACCCGCTATCGGGTTCAGAAATACTTGAATCTGCACACAAGGTGCAGGGAGTAATGTGAGTATGCCAACTCAGTAAGTAATAAAGGTAAATAAAGACCGAGCAGTAGTGACGAGCAATAAAACATATACAGTTCATATCATGAAATCTCAGTATAATACAGCAGGCTTTTAAAATTGGTTTTGAATCAACTCAGCTCTTTCAAATCCAGTTTCGGTAAAACCATTTAAAACATCTTTCAACAATTTCAAACGAAGTGATAAAACAGTGAGTAGAAATGGTGAAAACATAATCAGCCCCTCCGGCAAAACTCACTCGTATACAGCCCTCGGGCAACATAAATCACAAACATCCCCTCGGGCAAACATGAATCATAAATAGCCCCTCATCACTTTCACTCATATACAGCCCCTCGGCATACCTCACAATCACTCGTAAACAGCCCCTCGGGCATAACATGAATCAAGAATAGCCTCTCGAGCAAAACATCATATCACTCACTCAGGGTACCAAATCATAAAAATCCAAATCCGAGATCGAATACTAAAAAATCAAAACTTGGTCAAGCCTTTCAAAATTAAAGCTTCAAGCTGAGAATCATTCTTCCATATCTGTTCTGATTGACCTGAAAACCAAAACCGATGATTTACATAAGTCATAATACATCATACAGGGCTAGTCATGCCCGAGAACTGGCGAGCGAAGTGCAAATGCTTAAAATGACCGGTCGGGTCGTTGCATCCTCCCCCACTCAAACATACGTTCGTCCTCGAACGTGCCCAGAGTTGTTCCAAAAACCATAAAATCGCTGTATAACCTTACCATGCACATACCTGGGGGTAATCCCACGGCACCCTATCCCATATAGGCCTGATAACGCAACATGGCTGAAATTTCGCAATCCAACCAAGCCCATGAACCTTAGAACCAAATTTCCACTTCCGAACTTATCTATAAGATCAGAATCTCACATCTATACGCTGTATAAGTCTAAACAAGCTATATCAAACTATATCCGTAATCCAAGATATAATCACATGATATACCACATAACTCAACCACTCGTAGCGATAACTTCTAATCACAGCAGTTGCTCAAATAACCCAATACCGGTAATAAACCTCTTATCAAACAAAGCTTCATTCCAACACGTTCGTATACCGCCAATGATGAAAGAAACACACAGAAAGTCATAACCATTCTAAGCCGAATCTCGATATTATCCTTCCAACATGCTGAAATCGAATCCGATAGTATTTATTTTGGATCCCAATGACCTCATCTCATCCAACACGACTACTCTAGTGACATGACACATCGATACAATCTCTAAACACAACCCGTGCGACCCGCGCACCAATAAGCAACAATCCAAATGTACTCAAATCATGGAAAAAGATGACTCAAATGAGAGAGTTGTACCGCAAGCTCACCAGTACCACCACAACACAATGCTGAGAATCCATCACACATCGTAGAACCAGAATCCATCACACATCGTAGAACCAGAATCCATCACACATCGTAGAACCAGAATCCATCACACATCACACATCGAAGGATCATACCTCAACATAACTTCGCTGTAATGCGCGACCCTATCCAAACACTGGTCCACATGAGACACCTCAAGTCACCACACACAAAATCATCAACTACGCGCAATTTGATCTCTAGTACCAAAAGTAAATCACCATAACCACGGAGAAGCAAATGACACAATGCCATGCCAGCCTGAAAGAACATATCCAATGCGCAATCAATCATGCAACACCCAAATACCTGTCTCACTCAAATTCCACTATAAATCCCAAATAGAACCATATCACTTGTGCATAAAATCAACGAATCACAACTCCTCGCAACACGGAAAGGTAACTCATAGATCACTCCAGAACGCAAATAAGCTCAATGACAATCGAACGGCACATCCCTCAGCAATAGTAATTCGGAGTCAACAAAGCCGACTCGATGCAGAACACACATCCATATTGGCCTACCAACGAACCCCTTATCAAGGAGTTCCTAAAGCTGCTCCTTCAACTCCTTTAACTTTGCCGGTGCCATACGATACGATGGAATAGAAATAGGCTGAGTGCCCGTCACCAAATCAATATCGAAATCAATAACCCTGTCCGGCGGCATGCCCGGCAGGTCTGCAAGAAACTCTCTTGAAAATTCCTCACCACAGGAACTGAATCAATGGTAGGAGTCTCTGCACTGTCATCCCAAGGCTAAATTAGAAAGACAACCCTTCCCAACCATCTGCTGGGTCTTCAAAAATGAAATCACTCCACTAGGAACATAATCCGTCGAACCTCGCCACTCAATCCGTGGCATCCCCGACATAGCCAACGTCACCGTCTTGGCGTAACAGTCCAGAATAACACGACATGAAGACAACCAATTGTCACGACCCTAACCTCAAACCCGGTCGTGATGGCGCCTCTCGTGAAGACAAGGCCAAACGACACTTCCCATTTCCAATTTTTAATAGATAAGCATTTAAGAATAGTTTAAACATGATAAAACAGTCCGAAATAACTGATAATAACATAAATACGCGGAAGAATCACCCATACACAGCCCTAACCGGGGTGTCACTAGTCATGAGCATCTAAAAGACATAACAGAATTCTGATAAATCCATAACTAATACAATGTCTGAAAGGAAATAGAGACAATAAAGGAGTACACGGGGCTGCGGATGTCAACAACTACCTTGTAATCTCCAAAAGCCCGCCTAGATCTGGAGGAATCAGCACTCGGGAGCGGGACCAGATACGCCTGAATCTGCACACAGGGGTGCAGGGAGTAAAGTGAGTACTCCAACTCAGTGAGTAACAAATGTAAATAATGACTGAAAGTAAGAAAACACATAAGGCACAAGGCATTCTGTGATGAAGCAGTAAAATTATTTAAAAGCAATAAACCAGTGGAAACACAAGAAAATCCTCTTTCAACAAGTAAATAGGTAATTGACAGACAATTAAAGTGCAGTAAATAAATAGAAGCTCGCCCCTCGGGCACAGTATCACCACATCCGCCCCTCGGGCAACATCTCAGAACAATAACAGCCCCTCGGGCTCAATATCACATCACACTGGGTACCCGCGCTCACTAGGGGTGTGCAGACTCCTGGAGGGCCCCCTTACGGCCCAAGCGCAATAACAAGTCATCTCGTGGCATCACAACTAGGCCCTCGGCCTCATATCAATCAAGCCACCTCGTGGCGTACATATCTCAGGCCCTCGGCCTCAAATCAGTATCAGTGTCTCCTCACAACATAGGCCCTCGGCCTTACTCAGTCAAAAATACTCACAAGCCCCTCGGGCAATAGTAAAACAGTGTTTCTCAGCCTAAAACATCATTTAAAATATCATTTAAGTCTCAAAACTGAGTGAAAACGGCTGAGTAGTAAAACAATGGAAAATAACATGACTGAGTTCAAATAGTAATTCAAAACAGTGAGGAAATATCAATAAAAAGCCCCGAAGGGTTCAAATAATTGGCACGAAGCCCAAATATGGCATTCAGCCCAAATCATAGTGGTAGCAAATAAGTTTCCGTCAAATACGCGGTAAAATCATCAACCGGGACGGACCAAGTCACAATCCCCAATAGTGTACGACCCTACGCTCGTCAACAAGCGTGTGTCTCACCTCAACATAGCACTACGATGTGCAATCCGGGGTTTCAAACCCTCAGGACATCATTTACAATCATTACTCACCTCGAACCGGCTAAATCTCTAGCTCGCGACGCCTTTGCCCTTCGAATTGGCCTCCACATGCGTCGAAGCTATCCAAAATCAGAACGAGGGCATTAAAATATGCTAAGGGAACAAAGCCCAAACGAAAACAATCAATAAAGGGCACAAATCCCGAAATTAGCAAAACCTGAGCCCCGGGCCCACATCTCGAAACTCAGAAATTTTTACATCAATAGATTCCTTATCTCCCACGAGTTCATACATATCAAAAGTGTTCAAATCCGACCCCAAATGGTCCTTCAAATCCCAATTCAAAAGTCCAATTTCTCAAGCCCTTGTTCTTCAATTTTTGTCTTAGCTTTCATGATTTTCTAGGTGGAATTCACATAATAATCGAGTTTTTAGACCAAGAATCTTACCTCCCAACTATTTCCCTTAAATCCCTCTTCAATCTCCTTCAAAAATCTCCAAAAAACGAGCAGCTATGGGTGAAAATAGACCCACCTTCGCAAAAGACTTCTTTTAAATTCTTCTGACTAGTTACTTTCGCATCTGCGGTACTATAGCCGCTTCTGCGGTACCGCATATGCGGTTATTCTTCCGCTTCTGCGGACTCCACTTATCCTGCCAAAAATGCATCTGCGGCTGCATTTCCGCATCTGCAGCAGCGCAGATGCGGTTACCCCTACCGCTTCTGCGGTCATGGCTCGCCTGGCCTCCTTTCCGCTTCTGCGATAGCTCTCCCGCATGTGTGGCGCCGCACCTGCGGTCCCCAAGCCGCAGGTGCGAAAACACCAGCAACAGCAAAACTTCAGCAGCTTCTAAACTTCAAAAATGGTCCGATTGACCACCTGAAACTCATCCGAGGCCCCCGGGACCTCAACCAAAGTCACCTACATATCCAAAAGCCTTATTCAAACTTGTTCCAATCACCAAAACACTTCAAACAACATCAATTCAACCAAAACACATCAGATTCAAGCCTAAGTTTCTAAAATCTTCCGAAATACGCTTTTGATCAAAAACCCAACCAAACCACGTTCGAATGACCTGAAATTTTGCACACACATCCCAAATCACATAACGAAGCTACTGCAACTCTCGGAGTTCCATTCCGACCCCTATATCAAAATCTCGCCTATCAACCGGAAATCGCTAAAATATCAACATCGCCAATTCAAGCCTAAATCTACTCCAAGCCTCCAAAACCCATTCCGATCACACTCCTAAGTCATAAATCACCTCCTGAAGCTAACCGAACCATCGGAACTCACATCCGAGCCCTCTAACACATAAGTCAACATCCGATTGACTTTTTCAACTTAAGCCTTCCTAAAAGAGACTAAGTGTCTCAAACTTCCCAAAACCAATCCGGATTCAATCCAAGCAACCCGATACCTCAAAACACGGATAAGTAAGGCATAAAGAAGCAGAAATGGGAGAAACAGAGCGGTAACTCATGAGACGACCGACCGGGTCGTCACATCCTCCCCAACTTACATAAACGTTCGTCCTCGAACGAGTCAAGAAACATACCTGAAGCCTCAAACAGGTGAGGATATCTGCTCCGCATCTCCCGCTCGGTCTCCCAAGTAGCCTCCTCCACGGGCCGATCTCTCCACTGCATGTTCACCGAAGCTATATCTTTTGATCTCAACTTCCGAACCTGACACTCCAGAATAGCTGCTGGCTCCACATCATAAGTCAAATCACTCTCCAACTGAAACGTGCTGAAATCCAGAACATGGGACGGATCTCTAATATACTTCCGAAGCATAGAAACATGGAACACCGGGTGCACACTCGACAAGCTGGGTGGCAAGGAAAGCTCATAAGCCACCTCCCCAATCCTCCAAAGTACCTCAAAAGGCCCAATGAACCGCGGGCTCAACTTCCTTTTCTTTCCAAATCTCATAACGCCTTTTGTGGGCAAGACCTTCAACAGAACCTTCTCACCGACCATAAAGGACACATCTCTAACCTTCCTGTCAGCATAACTCATTTGCCTCGACTGCGTTGTACGAAGTCTCTCCTGAATCACCTTCACTTTATCTAAAGCATCCTGAACCAAATCTGTCCCCAATAGCCTAGCCTCACCGGGCTCGAACCAACCAACTGGAGATCTACACCGCCTCCCGTACAAAGCCTCATATGGAGCCATCTGAATACTCGACTGGTAGCTGTTGTTATAAGCAAACTCTGCAAGTGGTAGAAACTGATCCCATAACCCTCCGAAATCAATAACACAAGCGCGTAGCATATCCTCCAATATCTGAATAGTGCGCTCGGACTGCCCGTCCGTCTGAGGGTGAAAAGCTGTGCTCAACTGCACCTGAGTACCCAACTCTTGCTGAATAGACTGCCAGAACTGGGAAGTAAACTAAGTGCCCCGATCTGAAATGATGGAAACTGGGACACCATGCAACCGAACAATCTCTCGGATATATATCTCTACTAACCGCTCGGAAGAATAAGTAGTACAGATAAGAATGAAGTGCGCGGACTTGGTCAGCCTATCCACAATCACCCAAATAGGATCGAACTTCTTCAAAGTCCGTGGAAGCCCAACTACTCCACAGTGATCAGCTCCCACTTCCACTCTGGAATATCCATTCGTTGGAGCAAGCCACCCGGTCTCTGATGCTCATATTTCACCTGCTGACAATTGAGACACCAAGCTACAAATCCCACAATATCTTTCTTCATTCTCCTCCACCAGTAATGCTGCCTCAGATCCTGATACATCTTCGCGGCTCCTGGATGAATAGAATACCGCGAGCTATGGGCCTCCTCCAGAATCAACTCCCGAAGCCCATCCACATTGGGCACACAAATCCGGCCCTGCATCCTCAATACCCCATCATCTCCAATAGACACATCTCTGGCATCATCATGCTGAACTCTATCCCTAAGAACAAGCAAGTGTGGATCATCATACTGGCGCTCTCTGATGCGCTCATATAGGGAAGACCGAGAAACCACACAAGCCAATACCCGACTGTGCTCCGAAATATCCAACCTTATGAACCGATTGGCCAAAGACTGAACATCAACCGCAAGAGGTCTCTCCCCAACTGGAATGTATGCCAAACTCCCCATACTCGTTGCCTTTCGGCTCAAAGCATCGGCCACCACATTGGCCTTTCCCGGATGGTACAATATAGTGATGTCATAATCCTTATGTAACTCCAACCATCTCCGCTGCCTCAAATTAAGGTCATTTTTGTGACGACCCAATCCGTCGTCACGTGAGTTACCGCCCCGTTTTCCCTATTTTCTATTTCTTTATGCTTCAGTATCAGTGTTGGGTGTGAACGAGTTGATTTGGAGTGGTTCTGGAAGGAAATGAGACACTTAGTCTCTTTAAGGAAGGTTTGTTTTGGAAAAGTCAACCGGACGTTGACTTACGTGTTAGAGCGCTCGGATATGAATTTCGATGATTCGGTTAGCTTCGGGGGATGATTTGTGACTTAGGAGTGTGATCAGAAGTAATTTTGGAGGTCCGGTGTAGAATTAGGCTTGAATTGGCGAAGTTAGTATTTTGGCGAATTCCGGTTGATAGGTGAGAATTTGATCCGAGGGCCGGAATGGAATTCCGAGAGTTGCAGTAACTTCGTTAGGTGATTTGGGATGTGTGTGCGAAATTTCAGTTGATTCGGAGGTGTTTTGGTCGGGTTTTTGATCAAATGCAAGTTTCGGAAGATTTGGATGAACTTAGGCTTGAATTTGATGTAATTTGATGGTTTAGGTGTTATTTGTGGTGTTTTGATGATTCGAGCAAGTTTGAGTAAGGTGTTGGATCATGTTTGTGTTTTTGGCTGAGGTCCCGGGGGCCTCGGGGTGTTTTCGGATGGCTAACGGGGAGTTTTGGATTTGTAATGTTGCAGAACCTGTGTTGCTTCTGGTATTTTCGCTTCTGCGGAATGGGGACCGCAGAAGCGAGTTATGAGCCGCAGAAGCGGCAGGTATCGCAGGTGCGGAGTAGCAGACCGCATCTGCGGAGTCGCAGATGCGACAGGAGGACCACAGATGCGGAAGTTGAGCAGTTAAGGGGGATTCGCAGAAGCGAGACTTTGTCCGCAGAAGCGGAAGCCGCAGGAGCGTATATTCAACCGCAGAAGCGGTGCATTAACCGCAAAAGCGGGAGTCGAAGATGCGACCATGGAGCCGCAGATGCGGAAATGTCTGAGCAGTGTTATTAAATTTCATCTTCGCGAAATTTCATAAGGGTTCATAAGTTTCACTTCGGACTTGGAGAATTGGGGCGAGTTGGAAGAGATAAATCAAGGGACTTTATTGAGGTAAGAATTTCTGAGTCTAAAACACGATTTTATGGTACAAATACATGAATTAAGACTGAAAAATTAAGGAATCAAAGGTCAAAAACAGTGGTTAGGGCTTGAAACTTAAGAGAGCAAAAATGGGGATTTGAGGGGTCATTTGGACTCCGATTTTGGTGTTCTTCATATGTATAGACTCGTGGCGAGATAAAGAATCCGTTGATGGTAAATTTTCTGATTTTCGAGAAGTGGGTCCGGGGCTCGGGTTTTGCTAATTTCGAGATTTTAGCTATTTTTCGATTGTTTTCGATTGGATATTGTCCCATTAGCATATGGTGATGTATTCGTTGTGGTCTTGATCAGATTCGGTACACGAGGAGATCAATTCGAAAGGCAAGGGCATTGCTAGCTAGGACTTGGGCCGGCTTGAGGTGAGTAATAGATGTAAATGCTGTTCTGAGGGTTTGAAACCTCGTGTTTGCACATCGTAGTGCTATGTGAGGTGACTTGCATGCCGCATAACGGGCGTGGGGTAGAGCACCGTCGGGGATTGTGACTTGGTCCGTCCCGCTTAATAAAATTACTACCTAGCTGATTGAAGCTGAGTGATATCCTTATAAAAATGGATTAATTATCATAATTGGGCTTCGTGCCAACTGCTTGTATCCTTCAGGGATTGTTTTTACTGGTTTCTTACCATATTTACAGATAATTGAACTCAGTCCTAGAATTTAATACTGTTTTGCAAACTCAGCCACTTTTCTCAAAGTAGAAATTTAATTAATATTTTTAAATGAAGTTTGGGCTGAATATTTCTATACTAATGTGCCCGAGAGGCTTATGTGATTTTGGACTGAGTATGGGATCGGGCTGCGCGCCGCAGCGGTATGATATTGACATTGATATGAGGCCGAGGGCCTAGTTGATGCCACGAGATGGCTTATTATTGCGCTTGGGCCATAAGAGGCCCCTCCCGGAGTCTGCACACCCCCAGTGAGCGCCGTCGACGATAAATAAATGGAGCGGGCTGCACGCCGCAGCAGGTACTGGAGGGTACCGGTTTATGTGTTGCATTGCATACTATTAATTGTCATTTATTTACTTATCTGCTGTGATATTTCTGTAATTGTTTTCATTGATTTTACTGATTTTATGCTGCTAGGTTCAAGTTTCTGTATTTATAGAATTACTTTGTGCCTATTTAGGATTTCTTATTCTCAGTCTTTATTTATGTTTATTATTCACTGAGTTGGAAGTACTCACTTTACTCCCTGCACCCTGTGTGCAGATTCAGGTGCACCCACTGAGGCTGAGTGAGACTTTCTCTGTCGAGCATCTTATCCGGGAGAATCAAGGTAGCTGCATGACGTCCGCAGTCCTGATCTTCCCATCTATCCTATTTATTTTATTTCGCATTTCTTCAGACTATTATGTAGTAGGTTGACACTCGTATATTAGAGGCTCAGACTTGTGACACCGGATTCTTCGGGCTGTGTAGTTGTTTTGTATTTGGGATTCCGCATGTTTTAACTCTATTTCGGAATTGCATTATTATGACTTAGTAATTTATCCATGTTGATTAATTCATGAACTGTATAAAAATGGTTAAGGTTATTAAATTGGTCGGGCTTGCCTAGCAGTGTGTTGGGCGCCATCACGACCGGGGTTGGGGTCGTGACAATTTTGCTTGAACAAATGCTGAAGACTGCGATGATCAGTGAATACCTCACAAGATACGCCATACAAGTAATGCCTCCAAATCTTCAACGCGTGAACTATGGCAGCCAATTCCAAATCATGAACGGGGTAGTTCTTCTCATGGGGCTTCAACTAACGAGAAGCATAAGCAATAACTCTACCCTCCTGCATCAACACACAACCAATCCCTACTCTCGAAGCATTACAATACACGGTATATGAACCTGAAGCTAATGGCAAAACCAACACTGAAGCTGTGGTCAAAGCTGTCTTGAGCGTCTGAAAGCTCTCCTCACGCTCATCCAACCATACAAATGAAACGCCCTTCTGAGTCAACTTGGTCAAGGGCGATGCGATAGATGAGAATCCCTGAACAAACCGGCGATAATAGCCTGCCAAACCAAGAAAACTACGAATCTCGGTGGCTGAGGACGGTCTGGGCCAACTCTGAACTGCCTCTATCTTCTTTGGATCAACCTGAATACCCTCACTGGACACCACGTGTCCCAAGAATGCCACTGAACTGAGCCAAAACTCACACTTTGGAGAACTTTGCATAAAGTTTCTCCTCCCTCAATCTCTGCAACACAACCCTCAAATGCTCCGCGTGCTCCCCCTGACTGCGCGAATATACCAGAATATCATCAATGAAAACTATGACAAATGAGTCGAGATAAGGACGGAACACGCTGTTCATCAAATGCATGAACGCTGCTGGGGCATTGGTCAACCTAAAAGACATAACCAGGAACTCATAGTGACCATATCTGGTCCTGAAGGCCGTCTTAAGAATATCCGAATCCCTGATCTTCAACTGGTGATAACCCGAGCGGAGATCAATCTTGGAGAACACCCTCGCTCCCTGAAGCTGGTCGAATAAATCATCAATGCGAGGCAAAGGATACTTGTTCTTAACTGTTACCTTATTCAATTGCCTATAATCAATGCACACTCTCATAGTGCCATCCTTTTTCTACACAAACAGAACCGGCGCACCCCAAGGTGACACACTAGGCCGAATGAACCCCTTATCAAGAAGTTCCTGAAGCTGCTCCTTTAACTCCTTCAACTCCGCTGGTGCCATACGATACGGTGGAATAAAAATGGGCTGAGTGCCAGACACCAGGTCAATACCAAAATCAATATCCCTGTCCGGTGGCATGCCCGGCAGGTCTGCAGGAAATACATCAGGGAAATCCCTCACAACTGGGACAGAATCAATACTGAAATTGTTTAAAGGATTTGGGAATGAATTTTGATTAGAACATGTTGGTTTCGGGCCCGTATTTTGGTTCCGCGCCCGGTACTGGTCTTATATGTGATTTAAGATAATTCTGTGAAGTTTGGTGAGAAACGGAATTCGTTTGACGTGATTCGGACCTTAAATGCAAAATTTGATGTTTTAAGAAGTTTTGAAATATTTCATTGATTTTGAGGTTTAATTCGATGTTTATGATGTTATTTTGGTGATTTGATCGCACGGATAGTTCATATGATGTTTTTGAGTTAGTAGGTATGTTTTGTTGGAGCCCCGAGGGCTCGGGTGAGTTTTGGGTAAGTTCCGGGATGTCTTAGGCTTAAAAACACAGTTATTACAGGTTCAAAGAAGTTGCAGATCTCAGAACCCGCCAGTGCGGTCCGCAAGAATTCTTGTGCGACCGCGGAAGGGGCCAGTGCGATCCGCGTGAGGTTTCGTGCGGTGCGCGGTGGGGGGGGGAGGGGGGGGCTGTGCTGCCGCATTCGATTTTGTGCGGTCCGCACAGGTTCACGGGTCATCAGGGAGAGCTGTGCGGCCGCACTCGATTTTGTGCACAGGGGGTCTGAGAGGGGTATATTTAGACGGGATTTTCAGTTATTTTTCGATTTTTTCGAAAACCCCTAAAAACATAAGAGTACGATTTTCCAAACAACCTTTCTTCTCCAAAACATNTATTGGGTGCTACTTTTGAGGAGGTGGTGGATATCGCTCGTGAGATCGAGTCAGTTCGCCGTAGAGAGCGAAAGGAGAGGGCGGCTAAGAGGCCTCGTGGATCGGGCAGTTACAGTGGTGCTCCTTCGAGGGGCCAGTTCCAGCAGGGTAGAGGTCGCTCTTTCAGGCCTGCTCAGTCAGCTCGTCCAGAGTATCATGGGGGATCTTCAGGTCGTGGTCATCATGGGCCCCAGCAGGGTCAGACTTCACTCAGCGCCCTTCCAGCTCAGAGTTCATCTCATGCCCCATCAGTTTAGGGTTCTTCCGTACCGAGTGCATCTGCTAGTCACTCCGGTGCGAGGGGTTCCCGTCAGTTCCCATCTCCAGTACCAGGCAGCTGTTATGAGTGCGGAGAGTTTGGTCACATGAGGAGGCAGTGCCCTCGCCTTCGTGGCAGACAGCATCAGCAGAGGGGTCAGCCCTCGACTTCTGCTCCAGTTACTTTATCACCCGCCCAGTCAGCTAAGGGTGGAGATCATGCAGCCAGGGGTTGTCCCAGAGGTGGAGATCGATCAGGCGGTGGCCAAGCTCGTTTCTACGCTATGCCGGGCAGGACAGATGCCATTGCTTCAGACGCTGTCATTATAGGTATTGTTTCAGTCTGTCACAGAGACGCCTCGGTATTATTTGATCCCGGTTCTACCTATTCATATGTGTCTTCATATTTTGTTCATCATTTGGGTACATCCCGAGGGTGTCTTGCCTTACCTGTTCATGTATCTACCCTGGTGGGTGACACTATTGTTGTAGACCACGTATTCCGGTCATGTTTGGTGACTATTGGGGGTCTGGAGACCCGAGTTGATTTACTGCTATTGAGCATGGTAGACTTCGATGTTATCCTGGGCATGGACTGGTTATCTCCGTGTCATGCTATCCTGGACTGTCATGCTAAGACAGTCACTTTGGCTATGCCGGGTGTACCGCGGATCGAGTAGCGTGGTGTGACTGATTATATCCCTAGTAGAGTTATTTCTTTCTTGAAGGCCCAGCGTATGGTTGGGAAGGGTTATCTTTCCTATTTGGCGTTTGTGAGAGAAGTGGGAGCTGAGACTCCTAGTATTGATTCTGTCCCAGTTGTGAGGGATTTTCCCGATATGTTTCCCGCAGACCTGCCGGGCATGCTGCCGGACAGGGATATTGATTTCGGTATTGACCTGGTGCCGGGCACTCAGCCCATCTCTATTCCGCAATATCGTATGGCACCAGCGGAGTTGAAAGAATTGAAGGAGCAGCTTCAGGAGCTCCTGGATAAGGGGTTCATTCGGCCTAGCGTGTCACCTTGGGGTGCACCAGTTCTATTTGTGAAGAAGAAGGATGGCACAATGAGAATGTGCATCGATTATAGGCAATTGAACAAGGTAACAATTAAGAACAAGTATCCCTACCTCGCATTGATGATTTGTTTAACCAGCTTCAGGGAGCAAGGGTGTTCTCCAAGATTGATCTCCGTTCGGTTATCATCAGCTGAATATCAGGGATTCAGATATTCATAAGACTGCTTTCAGGACTAGATATGGTCACTATGAATTTCTTGTCATGTCTTTCGGGCTGACCAATGCCCCAGCAGCGTTCATGCATCTGATGAACAGTGTGTTTCGGCCCTATCTAGATTCATTTGTCATAGTGTTTATTGATGATATACTGGTATACTCGCGCAGTCAGGAGGAGCACGCGCAACATTTGCGAGTTGTGTTGCAGAGATTAAGGGAGGAGAGGCTTTATGCAAAGTTCTCCAAGTATGAGTTCTGGCTCGGTTCAGTGGCTTTCTTGGGACACGTGGTGTCCAGCGAGGAAATTCAGGTTGATCCGAAGAAGATAGAGGCGGTGCAGAGTTGGCCTAGACCGTCCTCAGCCTCAGAGATTCGTAGTTTCCTTGGGTTGGCAGGCGATTATCACCGGTTTGTCCAGGGTTTTTCCTCTATTGCATCGCCTTTGACCAAGTTGACTCAGAAGGGTGTCTCATTGCATGGTCGGACGAGTGTGAGGAGAGCTTTTAGAAGCTCAAGACGGCTTTGACCACAACTCCAGTATTGGTTTTGCCATCAGCTTCAGGTTCATATACGGTATATTGCGATGCTTCCAGAGTTGGGATAGGTTGTGTTTTGATGCAGGAGGGTAGAGTTATTGCTTATGCTTCTCGTCAGTTGAAGCCCCATGAGCAGAACTACCCCGTTCATGATTTGGAGCTAGCTGCTATAGTTCATGCATTGAAGATTTGGAGGCATTACTTGTATGGCGTATCCTGTGAGGTATTCACCGATCATCGCAGTCTTCAGCATTTGTTCAAGCAAAAGGATCTGAATTTGAGGCAGCGTAGATGGTTAGAGTTACTTAAGGATTATGACATTACTATTCTGTATCACCCGGGGAAGGCCAATGTAGTGGCCGATGCTTTGAGCCGAAAGTCGGTGAGTATGGGGAGTTTGGCATACATTCCAGTTGAGGAGAGGCCATTTGCAGTTGAGGTTCAGGCCTTGGCCAATCGATTTGTGAGACTAGATATTTCAGAACCCAGTCGGGTGTTGGCTTGTGTGGTTTCTCGGTCTTCCTTGTATGACCGTATCAGGGAGTGTCAGTATGATGATCCGCATTTGCTTGTCCTTAAGGACAGGGTTCAGCATGATGATGCCAGGGATGTGACCATTGGAGATGATGGTGTGTTGAGGATGCAGGGCCGGATTTGCGTGCCCAACGTGGATGGGCTTCGGGAGTTGATATTGGAGGAGGCCCATAGCTCGCGGTATTCCATTCATCCGGGTGCCGCGAAGATGTATCAGGATCTTAGACAGCACTATTGGTGGCGGAGGATGAAGAGAGATATTGTGGAGTATGTAGCTCGGTGTCTTAATTGTCAGCAGGTGAAATATGAGCATCAGAGACCGGGTGGCTTGCATCAGCAGATAGTTATTCCCGAGTCGAAGTGGGAGAGGATCACTATGGATTTTGTTACCGGACTCCCACGGACTTTGAAGAAATTTGACGCTATTTGGGTGATTGTAGATAGGCTGACCAAGTCCGCGCACTTCATTCCGGTCTGCACTACTAATTCTTCAGAGCGGCTGGCAGAGATTTACATTCGGGAGATTATTCGATTGCATGGTGTTCCCGTTTCCATCATATCAGATCGGGGCACTCAGTTCACCTCTCAGTTTTGGCAGGCTGTTCAGCGAGAGATGGGTACGTAGATACAGTTGAGCACAGCCTTTCACCCTCAGACAGACGGGCAATCCGAGCGCACCATTCAGATATTGGAGGATATGTTACGCGCTTGCGTTATTGATTTTGGAGGGTCATGGGATCGGTTTCTACCGCTTGCAGAGTTCGACTACAACAATAGCTATCAGTCCAGCATTCAGATGGCACCGTATGAGGCATTGTATGGGAGGCGATGTAGATCTCCCATTGGTTGGTTCGAGCCCGGGGGGGGGGGGGGGGGGGGGCTAGGTTGTTGGGGACAGATTTGGTTCAGGAGGCATTGGAGAAGGTGAAGGTGATTCAGGAGAGACTCCGTACAGCGCAGTCGAGACAGAAGAGTTATGCGGACAGGAAGATCCGTGATGTGTCCTATATGATTGGTGAGAAAGTCTTGCTGAAGGTTTCACCCACGAAGGGTGTTATGAGATTCGGGAAGAAAGGGAAGTTGAGCCTGCGGTTCATTGGGCCTTTTGAGGTACTTAGGAGAATCGGGGAGGTGGCTTATGAGCTTGCCTTGCCACCTAGCTTGTCGGGCGTGCATCCAGTTTTTCATGTTTCTATGCTCCGAAAGTACATTGGGGACCCGTCCCATGTTCTAGATTTCAGTACAGTTCAGCTGGAGGGTGACTTGACTTATGATGTAGAGCCAGCAGCCATTTTGGATCATCAGGTTCGGAAGTTGAGGCCAAAGGATGTTGCTTCGGTGAATGTGCAGTGGAGAGGTTGGCCCGTGGAGGAGGCTACCTGGGAGACCGAGCGGGAGATGCGGAGCAGATACCCTCACCTATTTGAGGCTTCAGGTATGTTTCTTGACTCGCTCGAGGACGAGCGTTTGTTTAAGTTGGGGAGGATGTGACGACCCAACCCGTCGTCACGTGAGTTACCACCCCGTTTTCCCTATTTTCTATTTCTTTATGCTTCAGTATCAGTGTTGGGTGTGAATGAGTTAATTTGGAGTGGTTCTAGAAGGAAATGAGACACTTAGTCTCTTTAAGGAAGGTTTGTTTTGGAAAAGTCAACCGAATGTTGACTTACTTGTTAGAGGGCTCGGATATGAATTCCGATGATTCGGTTAGCTTCGGGGGATGATTTGTGACTTAGGAGTGTGATCGGAAGTAATTTTGGAGGTCCAGTGTAGAATTAGGCTTGAATTGGCGAAGTTAGTATTTTGGCGAATTCCAGTTGATAGGTGAGAATTTGATCCGAGGGTCGGAATGGAATTCCGAGAGTTGCAGTAGCTTCGTTAGGTGATTTGGGATGTGTGTGCAAAATTTCAGTTGATTCGGAGGTGTTTTGGTCGGGTTTTTGATCGAATGCAAGTTTCGGAAGATTTGGATGAACTTAGGCTTGAATTTGATGTAATTTGATGGTTTAGGTGTTATTTGTGGTGTTTTGATGATTCGAGCAAGTTTGAGTAAGGTGGTAGATCATGTTTGTGTTTTTGGCTGAGGTCCCGGGGGCCTCGGGGTGTTTTCGGATGGCTAACGGGGAGTTTTGGATTTGTAATGTTGCAGAACCTGTGTTGCTTCTGGTATTTTCGCTTCTGCGGAATGGGTACCGCAGAAGCGGTACCGCAGAAGCGAGTTATGAGCCGCAGAAGCGGCAGGTATCGCAGGTGCGGAGTAGCAGACCGTATCTGCGGAGTCGCAGATGCGACAGGAGGACCGCATATGCGGAAGTTGGGCAGTTAAGGGGGATTCGCAGAAGCGAGACTTTGTCCGCAGAAGCGGAAGCCGCAGGAGCGCATATTCAACCGCAGAAGCGGATATTTCCGCATAAGCGGTGCATTAACCGCAAAAGCGGGAGTCGCAGATGCGGCCATGGAGCCGCAGATGCGGAAATGTCTGAGCAGTGTTATTAAATTTCATCTTCGCGAAATTTCATAAGGGTTCATAAGTTTCACTTCGGACTTGGAGAATTGGGGCGAGTTGGAAGAGAGAAATCAAGGGACTTCATTGAGGTAAGAATTTCTGAGTCTAAAACACGATTTTATGGTACAAATACATGAATTAAGACTGAAAAATTAAGGAATCAAAGGTCAAAAATGGTGGTTAGGGCTTGAAACTTAAGAGAGCAAAAATGGGGATTTGAGGGGTCATTTGGACTCCGATTTTGGTGTTCTTCATATGTATAGACTCGTGGCGAGATAAGGAATCCGTTGATG
>NW_017673728.1:25096-34159 GCF_001879085.1 Nicotiana attenuata
CGATTTTCCAAACAACCTTTCTTCTCCAAAACATTGGTAAGTGATTTCTAGCTCATTTTCTTTACTTCTTAACTTCTTTTTACAAGATTTCATCCTAGAATCTAGGGTTTTCATGGTGGAATTGGGAATTTTGGGAAAAACCTAAGAATATTGAAATTTGGGGAGTTAGACCTCAAATTGAGGTCGGATTCCAAAACCAATTATATATCCGGGCTCGGGGGTGAATGGCTAATCGGGTTTTGGTCCGAATTTCGGGTTTGGACCAAGCGGGCCCGGGGTCGATTTTAGACTTTTTGGGTAAAACTTTGGAAAACTTATTTTCATGCATGGGAGTTGATTCATTTAGCGTTTATTGATATAATTAAGTAACTTGTGACAAGATACGAGCGAATTGGTGGTGGAATCAAGGGGTAAAGCTATAATTGAGACGTGAATTGTGTTCGTGGCATCGAGGTAAGTGTTTGGTCTAACCTTAGCTTGAGGGATTAGGAGTTGAGTCCTAATTTCTATGTGGTAATTATTGAGTACGACGTATAGGCATGGTGACGAGTATCTATACGTTGGTGTCTAGCATGCCCGTGGGTCTTATATTGTGATTTTCATGACTTCATTGTATATTTCATGCCTTGATGATGGTTTCTATATGTTGTGTAAAGTTTGTGGAAGGAATTGTGACCTATGAACATTAAAGAGCGTTGGCTCAAGTTGTATAACAAATTGTGAAAGTGTAAGTGATAATTGAATCTCTAGAGCATTGGCCCGAGTAATGAAGTGAATTGTGAAGTAAAAGTGAGAAAGAAAAGAAGTTATTATGTTGACACCCTTGCCGGGATATTGTTGATTTATTGGTTATCTCCCTTGCCGGGATGTTGATATTACTGATGTTGTTCCCTTGCCGGGATTTATTTGTTGAATTGTTGCTCCCTTGCCGGGATCTTTATTACAATTTCATTTATTCCCTTGCCCTATTGTTTGTGATTGTTGTTTGGGTGAAGAGCGTTAAAGCACGAAGGGTGATGCCGTGCATTGTTTGTTTTGTGAGGAAAGAGTATAAAGCACGAAGGATGATGCCGTGTATTATTGTGAGGAAAGAGTGTAAAGCACGAAGGGTGATGCCGTGCCGCACGATGTACCATTCCGTGCCGATATTATTAATTATTTGGTGATGAAAGAGAGTAAAAGCACGAAGGGTGATGCCGTGCATATTTTTATTATATGATTGCCTTGGTGAGGACGAGAGTAAAAGCACGAAGGGAGTTGCCGTGCATTTATTGATTTTTGATCCTTGTTAATATCCGAGTTATGTTGCTTCTTTCGTTTGTTTGATGTCATTCTATTCGCATTTGTTATCTCCCCCACAGCATGCTCCCCCTCCCATCTTTACTTGTTTATTTCTGCTTTACTTTCTGTTGGATATTATATAACTGCACACATTTATTTGGTAGTCCGGTCCTTGCCTCGTCACTACTTCGCCGAGGTTAGGCTAGGCACTTACCAGCACATGGGGTCGGTTGTGCTGATGCTACACTCTGCACTCTTTTGTGCAGATCCCAGTGCTGTTGATTTTAGACCGTAGATTGAGTGACTACCTTCAGTCCACGCGGAGATCCAAGGTAGACCTGTAGGCGTCCGCAGGCACTGGCATCTCCTCTATCCTTTACTTCCTGTTTCATTTCTTTATTTCAGAAATAGTGATATCTTTTGTTTTCAGACTTTGTATTTAGCACTCTTAGATCGTCTGTGGTATTGTGACACCAGTTCTGGGTGATTAAGGCTTAAGTATTTGTAATAGATATAGTTTTTCATATATGTTATCGTTGTCTTCCGCTTAAATTTGAAATTTCTGCGGTTTTCACATTATTGCTTTATAAATGTCAAAAAGGTGTAAAAATGGATAAAGGTAAACTGTTCAATAATTGGCTTGCCTAGCTCACATTAGTAGGCGCCATCACGACTCCCGAGGGTGGGAAATCTGGGTCGTGACAAGTTGGTATCAGAGCTCTAGGTTACATGAGTCTCACAGTTCACAGACAAGCTTAGTAGAGTCTGAGGGATTGGTACGGAGACGTCTGTATTTATCCCCCAGAGGCTACAGAGTTAGGAAAATTTCACCTCTCTTCTTTCCTATCATGCGGTTTGGTTTCGCAATGCTGATTGAATTTCTATTCTGTTCTCTCGCAGATGCCGAGAACATGCGCTTCCTCATCCGCTGACCAGCAGCCCGAGCCCCCAGCAGCAGCTCCCATGAGGGGCAGAGGGCGAGGCCGAGGTAGGGGCAGAGCTCAGCCCCGAGAAGCAGCACCAGCGGCGGAGCCTCAGGTTGATGTTGATGATGAGGTTCCGACCCCAGCAGTTCCGGTGGGCCCAGCTCAGGTCCCAGAGGGGTTTATTGCCACCCCAGTTCTTCAGAATGCTCTGGTCCGTCTAGTGGGCCTTATGGAGAGTGTCACCCGGGTAGGCTTGCTTCCTGTAGCACCAGTCATCTCTCAGGCTGGAAGAGGAGCCCAGACTCCTGCTACTCGCACTCCGGAGCAGGTAGCTCCCCAGTTTCAGACTCCAGCAGTTCATCCAGTTGGAGCAGCTCAGCCGGGTGTGGTAGCCCAGGCCAGTGATGGAGCAGCTATGTCTGCCGATGCTTTGTGGAGATTGGACAGGTTCACCAAGCTCTTCACTACTACTTTCAGCGGTGCATCTACTGAGGATCCCCAGGATTATCTAGACAGTTGTCATGAGGTTCTCAGGAACATGGGGATAGTTGAGACCAATGGGGTCGATTTTGCCATTTTTCGCTTGTTTGGATCCGCCAAGACTTGGTGGAGAGATTATTGCTTGGCTAGACCGGCCGGATCACCAGCTTTGACTTGGGAGCAGTTCACGCAGCTATTTCTGGAGAAGTTTCTCCCTATCACTCAGAGAGAGGCCTATCGGAGGCAGTTTGAGCGCCTCCAGCAGGGTTCCATGACTGTCACCCAGTATGAGACCAGATTCATCGATTTGGCTCGTCATGCTCTTATCATACTTCCTACCGAGAGAGAGAGGGTAAAGAGGTTCATTGATGTACTTATTCAGCCGATTCGTCTTCAGATGGCTAGAGATACTGGGAGTGAGATCTCTTTCCAGGAGGCAGCCAATGTGGCCAGGAGAGTGGAGATGGTTCTGTCACAGGGGGGTGGTCACAGGTCAGACAAGAGGCCCCGTCATTCAGGCAGATTCAGTGGTACCTCGTCTGGAGGTAGAGATACGTATGGTAGAGGCCATCCTCTAGGCCTTTTCAGTCGGCACTTCAGGTTTCTCACGGTGCTTTAGGTGGCCGTGGTCCTCAGATGTAGCATTCTGATCAGCAGTCCTACAGTGCACCACCAGCTCCCATCAGTGCACCGCCGCTTCAGAGTTTTCGGGGTGGTCATTCAGGTCATCAGGGTCAGTAGCCTCAGCAGGCGAGGGCTTGCTACACTTGTGGTGATGTGGGTCACATTGCTAGATTATGCCCTCGAGCACCGAGTAGCTCTCAGCATCAGGGTTCCCGTGCCATGGTTCAGCACCGAGTGTTCCACAGCCCGCCCAGCCAGTTAGAGGTGGGGGTAGAGGTGCTAGAGGTGGAGGTAGAGGTCCTAGAGGTGGAGCTCAGGCCGCTAGATGTGGAGGCCAGCCAGTGGCAGACCGTCCCAGAGATGTGGTTCAGGGTGGTGGGGCCCAACCCCAATGTTATGCTCTTCCAGCCAGGCCCGAGGCTGAGGCTTCCGATGCAGTTATTACAGGTACCGTTCTGGTATGTGATAGAGATGCTTCAGTGTTATTTGATCCAGGGTCTACATATTCGTATGTGTCATCTTATTTTGCACCGTATCTGGTCCTGCCTAGTAATCCTTTGAGTGCTCCTATTTATGTGTCCACACCGGTGGGTGATTCTATTGTGGTAGATCGAGTCCATCGTGCATGTATAGTTGTGATTGGAGGTCTTGCGACTCGTGTAGATTTGCTTCTTCTGGACATGGTTGATTTCGATGTTATATTGGGGATGGACTGGTTATCACCTTATCACGCTATCTCGGACTGTCATGCCAAGACTGTGACCTTAGCCTTACCGGGTTTACCTCGTTTGGAGTGGAGAAGGACTCCTGGTCATTCTACCCGTAGTGTTATCTCCTATATGAAGGCTCGGCGTATGGTCGAGAAGGGGTGTTTGGCCTATTTATCCTATGTTCGTGATTCTAGTGCTGAGGTTCCTTCTATTGAGTCTGTGCCCGTTGTCCGTGAGTTTCCTGAGGTATTCCCTTCAGACCTGCCGGGCATGCCACCCGATAGGGATATTAACTTTTGCATTGATTTGGCTCCGGGCACTCAGCCCATTTCTATCCCGCCGTAACGTATGGCCCCGCCTGAGTTGAAAGAGCTGAAGGAGCAGTTGAAGGACTTGCTTGAAAAGGGTTTCATTAGGCCCAGTGTTTCGCCTTGGGGTGCGCCGGTGTTGTTTGTTAAGAAGAAAATGGATCGATGTGAATGTGTATAGATTACCGGCAATTGAACAAGGTTACAATCAAGAATAAGTATCCGCTGCCGAGGATTGATGATTTGTTCGATCAGCTTCAGGGTGCCAAGGTATTTCCAAAGATTGACTTGAGATCTGGCTACCATCAGTTGAGGATTAGGGCATTCGATGTCCCTAAGACAGCTTTTCGCACTCGGTACGGGCATTATGAGTTTTTGGTAATGTCGTTCGGGTTGACAAATGCCCCAGCAGCTTTTATGGATTTGATGAACCGAGTGTTCAGGCCTAACTTGGATTCGTTCGTGATAGTCTTTATTGATGATATTTTGATATATTCCCGCAGCCGGGAGGAGCACGAACAACATCTTAGAGTGGTTCTTCAGTTTTTGAGGGACAGTTAGTTGTACGCCAAGTTTTCGAAGTGTGAGTTCTGGTTGAGTTCAGTTGCGTTCCTGGGTCATGTGGTGTCAGCAGAGGGTATTCAGCTTGATCCGAAGAAGATTGAGGCAGTCAAGAACTGGCCTCGACCAGCATCAACTACAGAGATCCGGAGTTTCTTGGGTTTGGCAGGCTACTATCGTCGGTTCGTAGAGGGGTTTTCATCTATCGCAGCCTCGATGACCAGGTTGACCTAGAAGGGTGCCCAGTTCAGATGGCCGGACGAGTGTGAGGCGAGCTTTCAGAGGCTCAAGACAGCTCAGACCACGGCACCGGTGTTGGTTTTGCCCACAGGTTCAGGGCCTTATACAGTTTATTGTGATGCATCTCGTGTTGGTCTTGGTGCGGTATTGATGCAGGATGGCAAGGTCATTGCCTATGCTTCGCTGCAGTTGAAGATTATGAGAAGAACTATCCGGTTCACGATTTGGAGCTAGCAGCCATTGTCCACGCATTGAAGATCTGGAGGCATTATCTGTATGGCGTGGCATGTGAGGTGTTCACAGATCACAACAGTTTGCAGTATTTGTTCAAGCAAAAGGAGTTGAATTTGAGGCAGAGGAGGTGGTTGGAGTTGTTGAAAGACTATGATATCACCATTTTATATCATCCCGGGAAGGCCAATGTGGTGGCCGATGCTCTGAGTAGGAAGTCAGCCAGTATGGGCAGTTTAGCTTATATTCTGGTCGGTGAGAGACCGCTTGCTTTGGATGTTCAGGCCTTGGCCAACCAGTTCGTGAGGCTGAATGTTTCTTAGCCCAACCGTGTGCTAGCTTGCACAGTCGCTCGTTCTTCATTATTGGAGCGTATCCGAGATCGGCAGTATGATGATCCCCATTTGTGTGTCCTCAGAGACACGGTGCAGCACGGAGGTGCCAAGCATGTTACCCTAGGTGATGATGGAGTTTTGAGATTGCAGGGTCGAGTTTGTGTGCCTAATGTGGATGGTCTTCGAGAGTTGATTTAAGAGGAGGCCCATAGCTCCCGGTACTCTATTCATTCGGGCGCCGCGAAGATGTATGAGGACTTGCGGCAGCATTATTGGTGGCGAAGAATGAAGAAGGATATCGTTGCATATGTGGCTCGGTGTTTGAATTGTCAACAGGTTAAGTACGAACATCAGAGGCCCGATGGTTCATTTCAGAAGATTGAGATAACTGAGTGGAAGTGGGAGCGTATCACTATGGACTTTGTTACTGGACTCCCACGGACTCAGAAGAAGTTTGATCAGTGTCGGTCATTGTTGATAGGCTGACCAAGTCAGCGCATTTCATTCCTGTGGCAGTCTCATATTCTTCTGAGAGGTTAGCTGAGATCTATATCCAGGAGATTGTTCGCCTTCATGGTGTGCCCGTGTCTATCATTTCGGATCGAGGTACGCAGTTTACCTCAAATTTTTGGAGGGCAGTTCAGCAAGAGTTGGGCACACGGGTTGAGTTGAGCACCGCATTTCATCCTCAGACGGACGGGCAGTCCGAGCGGACTATTCAGATTTTGGAGCATATGCTCCGAGCTTGTGTCATTGACTTTGGAGGTTCGTGGGATCAGTTTTTGCCATTAGCAGAGTTTGCCTACAACAACAGCTACCAGTCGAGTATCCAGATGGCTCCTTATGAGGCTTTGTATGGTAGGCGGTGCCGGTCGCCGGTTGGATGGTTTGAGCCGGGAGAGGCTCGGTTGTTGGGTACGGATCTGGTTCAGGATGCCTTGGACAAGGTCAGGATCATTCAGGATAGGCTTCGTACAACTCAGTCAAGTCAAAAGAGTTATGCCGACCGTAAGGTTTGTGATTTGGCATTCATGGTCGGTGAGCGGGTATTGCTTCGGGTGTCGCCTATGAAGGGCGTGATGAGATTTGGAAAGAAGGGCAAGCTTAGCCCTAGGTTCATTGGCCCGTTTGAGATTCTTGATCGAGTGGGAGAGGTGGCTTATAGACTTGCGTTGCCACTGAGCTTATCAGCCGTGCATCCAGTGTTTCATGTGTCCATGCTTCGGAAGTATCACGGCCACGTGTTAGATTTCAGCACTGTCCAGTTGGACAAGGACTTGTCTTATGAGGAGGAGCCGGTAGCTATTCCAGACCGGCAGGTTCGTCAGTTGAGATCGAAGAGTTTTCCTTCTGTTCGTGTTCAGTGGAGAGGTCAGCCTGTTGAGGCATTGACCTGGTAGTCTGAGTCCGATATGCGGAGCCGTTATCCCCCATCTTTTCTCCGACTCAGGTACTTCCTTCTTCTGTCCGTTCGAGGACGAACAGTTGTTTTAGAGGTGGAGGATATGATGACCCAAAAGGTCATCATTTGTTTTTAAATTAAATTCTGCGTTTTGAGGCCTTAAAAACCTCTTTTAGCTTCACCTCGATTTGCATGCGCAGTTCGGGCGCGTAGCCGGAAAGCCTATATGTGAAAATCTGTGAAAAATGATAAATTTTGACTATAAAATGAATTAATTTGACTTCGGTCAACGTTTTGGGTAAACGGACCCGGACCCGTGATTTGACGGTCCCGGAGGGTCCGTAGGAAAATATGGGACTTGGGCGTATGCCCGGAATCGAATTTCAAGGTCCCAAGCCCGAGAAATGAATTTTTGAAGAAAATTGTTTTCTGAAATTGTTTAAAGGATTTGGAAATGAATTTTGATTAGAACATGTTGGTATCGGGCCCGTATTTTGGTTCCGGCGCCCGGTACAGGTCTTATATACTCCTTCCGTTTCAATTTATGTGAACCTATTTTCTTTTTAGTCCGTGCCAAAAAGAATGACATCTTTCCCTATTTGGAAACAATTTACCTTTATGCAATGATTTATAGCCACACAAAATATATGTGCTTCATTTAACACCACAAGTTCAAAAGTCTTCTCTCTTTTCGTAAACTCCGTGCCCAGTCAAATGGGTTCACATAAATTGAAACGGAGGGAGTATGATTTAAGATAATTCTGTCAAGTTTGGTGAGAAACGGAATCCGTTTGATGTGATTCGGACCTTAAATGCAAAATTTGATGTTTTAAGAAGTTTTGAAATATTTCATTGATTTTGAGGTTTAATTTGATGTTTATGATGTTATTTTGGCGATTTGATCGTACGGATAAGTTCATATGATATTTTTGAGTTAGTACGTATGTTTGGTTGGGAGCCCCGAGGGCTCGGGTGAGTTTCGGGTAGGTTCCGGGATGTCTTAGGCTTAAAAACACAGTTATTACAGGTTCAGAGAAATTGCAGATCTCTGAACCCGCCAGTGCGGTCCGCAAGAATTCGTGTGCGACCGCGGAAGGGGCCAGTGCGGTGGGGGGCTGTGCGGCCGCACTCGATTTTGTGCTGTCCGCACAGCTTCACGGGTCATCAGGGAGATCTGTGCGACCGCACTCGATTTTGTGCGGTCCGCATAGGGGGTCTGAGAGGGGTATATTTAGACGGGATTTTCAGTTATTTTTTATTTTTCAAAACCCCAAAAACATAAGAGGCGATTTTTCAAACAACCTTTCTTCTCCAAAACATTGGTAAGTGATTTCTAGCTCATTTTCTTTACTTCTTAACTTCTTTTTACAAGATTTCATCCTAGAATCTAGGGTTTTCATGGTGGAATTGGGAATTTTGGGAAAAACCTAAGAATATTGAAATTTGGGGAGTTAGACCTCAAATTGAGGTCGGATTCCAAAACCAATTATATATCCGGGCTCGGGGGTGAATGGCTAATCGGGTTTTGGTCCGAATTTCGGGTTTGGACCAAGCGGGCCCGGGGTCGATTTTAGACTTTTTGGGTAAAACTTTGGAAAACTTATTTTCATGCATGGGAGTTGATTCATTTAGCGTTTATTGATATAATTAAGTAACTTGTGACAAGATACGAGCGAATTGGTGGTGGAATCAAGGGGTAAAGCTATAATTGAGACGTGAATTGTGTTCGTGGCATCGAGGTAAGTGTTTGGTCTAACCTTAGCTTGAGGGATTAGGAGTTGAGTCCTAATTGCTATGTGGTAATTATTGAGTACGACGTATAGGCATGGTGACGAGTATCTATACGTTGGTGTCTAGCATGCCCGTGGGTCTTATATTGTGATTTTCATGACTTCATTGTATATTTCATGCCTTGATGATGGTTTCTATATGTTGTGTAAAGTTTGTGGAAGGAATTGTGACCTA
>NW_017673728.1:40237-51810 GCF_001879085.1 Nicotiana attenuata
TTAAATTTAAACTACTAACATATGGAAAAATCTTAAGAAAGATAGGCGTTGGAATAAATAATACGACTGATTAGCTGATGAGAATTGTTAGCCAAAATTAACCATTTCCTGAACGAAGATAAATACCTAAGAAATATTAACTAATTTTAGTTTGTCCATCTTAGCATGTCCGGATCCGTGGCGCAATGGTAGCTCGTCTGACTCCAGATCAGAAGGTTGCGTGTTCGATTCACGTCGGGTTCAATCATCCGACCCAGGGTCCCACTTTTTTGCTCAATTTTTGCCTACTGTATACAAATCTAATACAGTTAAATGCCTTTTTTTTTTTAGGTTGGCAAATGCTAAAATGATACAAGTTCGCTCCTGTTATAAGATTAACTATATTGTTAGAATATTTCAAATAAGGCTACATTAGACACTTATCTTAGTTACTAGTTTTTCGACACGTGCGTGCGTTGCTGAGTCGCATAGTACATGACTTTATAAAATAATATTAATATTATTAAAATAAAATTTTGAGAAAATAATTATACATGAAAAAATAAAGTGCAAGTTTTAGCGAATGATCAATGTGGATCGTCTGTGATTTATTTGTCGATGTTAAGATGATAGGATATCCTCTTAACTTACAAAGATGAACTATTATAGTTTAATTAGAAACTTCTAATTTTTTGCTTATTTTGATTTTATGAGGTGCAAATGTGTACTGAAGTGTATCTTATCTAATAATACTTCCACTCATATATAATATTTCCTGGTGTACATTTCTTTATCAGTTCTTGTTACTCTATCATGACCTCGTGTTGTGGATATTGGCTCCCTTTAGAAAGTACAACATAAAGTTTGCCATATGATAAAACATGTTGTGGTAGATACAGTTCAACATTGAAGATTGTTTGGCCATGTGAATTATCTATCATCATGCAAAAACATAATGTACTTTTGGACGAATTTGAAAGCATATTCTTCATTTTTAGATGAAGTTGAATTCTCTAGACAAACACATACTTGATAGCAAATTACCGTTAAAGTTTGTGTATTAGACGAATTAACGTTAACGTTTAGTTGTATGTTGATATTATTATCGAATTTATAGCTAATCCTTGTACCGTTACACACACATACATATATCCACACATGCATACACACACATATATATACGTGTGTGTGTGTGTGTGTATATATATATATATATATATATATGTGTGTGTGTGTGCGCGCGCGCGCAATAAAAGAATTGATGCTGACAAAGAAAAAAATAAAGATACACTTTGGTTTTCTATGGTATATCACAAGATTTGTACTTCATAGAAATCATTTTGCGAATAGTCTTATAACCCAGAGAAGCAATAACATGCATGCTTATACATGTGTTGCCAAGCTTCCCAATGCGGGAGTAAGACTCATGTGTTGCCAAGCTTCCCAATGCGGGAATACGACTTCTCTCCGATACTTAAGAACACAATTATTTTGTTATAATGTTACCTTTCCTCAAGGGTTATGAAGATTAATAATAGTATACATATGAAAAGAAAAATAAAGATAATGATCCGGTAAGTGGTGCCCGAAAGCACCAAATGCTCCCTTGAGTTAAAGATGGAATGATGTAATTGTCTTCTCCCGCAAGGCAACAACTCTGACCGATTAGCATAACGAATAAACAATGCAATGCAAATTAGGTAATTCAAACATATATATTATTACCGTTAACCTTTTAGCATGTTATCTCTCATTCATTTAACTAAATATCAAATTGCAGATAAACCTTTCCTCAAATGGATCTTATTAGAAGAACCATAACCTTATCATAAATGAACGAATCATGTAAATATGTAAATTTACATTCATTGATACCTGTAATACTTTGTTAAGAAAGCATGTCAATAAATATAAATCTAATAATTATTATTTAAGAATAGTAGATATATCACATTATCAAATTTTATATGCAACTATTTTGGAGATATTGTATTAATTCATAGAATGATATTCTTCTGTACATTTTTTTTACCAATTAATATCTTTCTTCTCGTTTATGGGGTGCATAATTAGTCCTTGAATATATCTATTCTTCACTATATGACTTATAATCCTCATCCAAATTCAAAAAAATAAATATTTAAATTAGTAAGTATAAACCTCCTTTCTACTTCCTTCAGCCAAGATAATCATCGCTAGAGAAGAGCAAAATAAGTATCTAAGCTCTTCTTCTTTTTAACTTATTTTTAACTCCTTGTATACTCAATAGGAGATTTTATATTCTTTTATTGAAAGAATAACTAAGATTCATACTACATATTGTCAGAGTTATTATACTCTCGAGTCTTGTCTACAATTAACGGAATATCATCTTCAATTATTAAATTATTAACTACCAGTGTGGATAATTTTAAATTACTTTAGTTTTTAGTTCAAAATTTCCTTTTCTGTATGCATCTTTTATCCTTCATTGAGAAGTATTTAACTCCTCTATCACTTTGTAGGATTTGATGACTTTCTTTTCCAATAAATTTTCACCTAATCCTTTATATTCTAGAAAATATTAAAATTTAATTGTTTAGTCTGATCAAACAAACAGCTGTACATTTTTATTGACTTAGAATAATATACATATAATATATCATTTTCATGTTCTCAAATAATAGTGTAAATTTGTAATTCATGTCTTGCAACTTTGAAAATAACCTTCCACACACTTGATACATGCAACCAAATTATAAACCAACAAACTAATTTCATTTGCTAAAACAAATGGCAAAATTGACCTAAACATATATTATTCCCAATCGTCACAGGATGTAATTTTTTTTTTTTTGATACGACACGTAATTAGCATCTACTTTAATTTTCATAAAAAATGAATTATATAAATCACTTAGGATAGAAAATTAATTAAAAATGAGTAAAGTAATTAAAGAAAATAAAACCTGATTTTGTCGTCATTTCTTTCTCTGTTCATCTCATTGGCATAGTTTCCCTCATAGAAAATAATTTTGAGTCATAAACCATGCTCTAAATGATATGTGATTGGTCAATATATTCCTAAGTCCCTCAGGGTTTGAAGATGCAATTAGGTTTGTTGAATTCTGTGTAAGAATAGAAATAATGAAAATGCATGTCCTTATGATATAAACTTTCAATAAACCATAGGTAATATTTAAACTCTATGTTCCAACACTCGTGTAGTGTAGTATGTCTGCCAAGGGACGCGTCCATCTCAACCGTGTCAATTCTTCTGGTTGAGAACAAGCTAATCGGTGTTAGTTTTTTTTTTTAAAAAAATAATTAAGGAATTTAAATATTTAGAAGGGCATTTCTGTAATTTAACTTTTAACTTAAGGGCTTCCTACTTCTAATATAGTATAGATTAGAGAAACATCAGTTACTCTTAAAACTCCCGACCCAAGGTAAATCTATTTTAAAATCGGAGCATCACGCCTGTATATTTTTTGTACAATAAAAAATCGAATTCAGCCTCATACAAGATTTTTCTTTTTTTTTTCTTTTGCAATTTCATGCGCGTTAAACCTAGTAAACATGATCATTGATCCCAAAATATTTTGCATTGTATGGTTGGCCAAGCTGACTTAGCTCTTTGCCCGTTTCTTCAAGATTGGACCCATTTGTTTTGAAGTCTAGAAACCAATATCTTTTCCCTCTACTCCTGGAACCAAGTCTACCATTATTGTGTTAATACCGAAAAAATTAAGTGTCATGCGAAAGCTAGTAAAACAAACCTTGAACGATAATAAATCAGACAATAAAAGAAAAATATATCAAAAGAGACACAAATATATAACGTGGTTCGGTCAGTTGACCTACATCAATCCATCGTGGAGATGAGCAATCCGCTATATAAAAGAGAGTAAAAAATATCGAGAGAAAACAACCTCACGAAGAGGCAAACACAAGTGACATACTAACACTTATCCCGTGAAATTATCCCCTAAACACGACTTTCAAACCCCATATGGCTACATTGTGGATGTTGCTGAATGAGAAGGAAGGATTCTCAATTTATAGAAGTCCAAACCTTTTCCTATAAGAAAAGGGACTAGCCAAATATGAGAAATTTATAATTTTCTTCTACAAGAAGGAAAATCCAATTATGGTAAATATGTTGTCATTTCCTTCAAGAGATAGGAAAATCAAATATGGTAAGAAAATCAGGACAAATACCTAACAATTCTTCCCCTTGACCTAAATTTTCTGACAAAATAATTTTGATCCACCTTCTTCACATAGTATTCAACAAGTCGCATCTCCAAATCTCCACCACAAAGTTTGTCTCAACGTGCGTAGCACTCCAGTCAAATTTTTCCAACAAAAATCATGATTACCGTCAAATAGGTTGTGGCTAGAACTAATCTCGCCAAGTTGAACCTGTTTTCAACCTCACACTCTAATATTGTCACGACCCCAAATTTCCCTCCATAGGATGTCGTGACGGTTGTCGCGCCCCCTTTTTTCCCTCTTTGCGTCGGGAGAATCAGGTTTATGATATTTTGGGTATAGGGCAACTCGTTCCTTTTGGGAACTGGGTTTTGCATTTGAAGAGTCGCCACCTAATGATTTGTGGTGCATTAGGACACCTACAAGGTTCATTTCTAAGCTTATTTGATAACCAGAGATAGGGTAAGGGCTTGAAATTATCCTAAGGAGATAGGATGAGGGCCCTTTTGAAAAGTTAGGGTTTCCAGGCATAGTCGAGTTTTAAAGATAGTAAAAGCCCAGAATCAGAGGAATCACACAAAGAAAAGAGATTCTGAAACAAAAGGAACTTCGAATCGAGTCAGGCATTCAAACGAATAGTTTCAAACCCAAAGACATAGGTTTCTTCAACAATATTCAAGCTTAAAAGATGATAAACAAATAAATCAAATAAATACTTAGCAAACAACTTCAGAAACTCGAATGAACCCAAAAGAAATTAGGGTTTTCCACGTCAATCGAGTTTAAAGATGATAAATAAATAAATCAAACAAACACTTAGCAAACAGCTTCAGAAACTCGAATGAACCCAAAAGAAATTAGGGTTTTTAACATGCTAAACTCAGATAGGAGAATAACATGAACAAACATAGTAGAATCACAGACACATTAAAATCAGAGAAAAGATTTTGAAAAGAAGAGCTTGAAGGAAAACCCTAATCGGAAAAAAATGAAGAGTCTTTTTGAAAGCAAAGTTAAAGAAGCTTCGAGAAGGCGTTTGAAAACTCATGGAAAGCATAGATCTAAGGTAAGTCCGAAAGAAGTCGAAAAGGTCTTAGAGATTAGGGTTTCAGGAGAACCCAAAAGCAACAAGAAAGGCTTTGAAAGTTACCGATCTAAACAGGAGAGTCAAAGGTCTGACTCGAATGGCCATGGCTGGCCGGAGAAAGGTCAGAGATGACCGGAGAAAGGTCATCGAGCAAAGACTGGACCAAGCCCCTTCAAAGTCTGGTCATGAGACCACAGAACCAAACACGTAGAAGTCATGGAAGGCTGGTACAGATCTCCCATGACCTCGAAAGGCCATGGAGTTTAGGGTAGCGGGCGGCGTAGGGTTTGGGGTTGTTGTAGAGAGGATTTGGGGAGAGGAGGGATTCAAAGGCAGCGTATGGTGGGAAATGATGGGGTTTAGGGGTCGTTTAGAATTAATTTAGGCAAGGATGATTTTTTGGCCATTGATCTGAATGATCAACGGCCTGGATTTAAACGCGTAAGTGGGGATCCGGGTATGGGTCGGTTTAATTGGGCTGGGGGTCGGGTATGAGTAGGAATTGGGCCAGGGTAATTGGGTTTAAATTGGGGTCAAATTTAGGCTATAATCGAAATGAAATTGGGCTAAGATTTAAATAGCCAATTTTCCCTATTTGATTTATAGAAAATAATAAAATAATTTCTGGAAATAAATTACAGGTACTAAAATTATTTGTAACACATAATTATCAATTTAAAATACTGGACTTAATTTTTATCAATATAAACGCAATTAAATCTTAAAAGGGGCTAATATTGCAATTACATGCAATTTAGCTTTAAAAATACTAAATAAATTTATAAAAAATATGCAAAAATTATCTTAGCTATATTTTGGTATAAATAAAAAGTTCAACAAGTGAATCACCAAAATGATAACTTTAGAAATAATTATTGGACCTTGTTTTTTATGGATAAAATAGGGGAATAAATTAATTTAAAAATCTTTTAAAAATTAAGGAAAAATAAGGAAACACTTGGATATACCTATATATGCATACATATGCTATTTTGAAAGTATTCTGCATATAAAATATATATAGGGGAAAAATTGGGTATCAACAGCTGCCCCTCTTTACCCGGGAAGGATGAAAGAGTTGTCGGGTAAAGATATGATGGCCAATTTTGACCGAACGAAACGGTTTGAAGACGATAGGCCGCGCCCTGGCTTCTGAGCTGCCTACATATCCTTGGTCTTACAGGAATCAGGCCATATGTAGTTCAGGATCCATCGGCGGAGTATGCCGACAGGTACTTTCCAAGAACGGACCCAATGTTTCGGTCAGGGTGCATGAAAGGCTTACGGGCGCAGTTAGGTCTGATGTGGCTGCGGGCACTGGAGCGAAAATGCTCCTGCTGGGACGGCCGTTGCTTGCCGGTTTACCTGCAAATAACTAATACAAGCATATATTGTGCGTAAATTTAGACATGATGTAAATTCCCATCGGACCATGAATGTTGTCCTCAGACGATTAGGATGATGTCTTTAGACCATGGTGTCCTGGGCCATGAAGCGTATAATAAAGGATTCGCAGGCTATGAAATGATGCTCTCGGGCCATGAAAATGGTGCCTCCGAACCATGATGCCTTTGAATAATGATATACAAGAGATTGAAAGGGATCCTCAGGCCATGACATGGTGTTCTCGGGCTATGAGGATGGTGCCTCCGAACGATGACTCCTTTGGATAAGTTGGCGATATTTTAGCCCATGAAGGATGCAGTAGCAATGTGGCGATCTTTCAGCCGTGCAATGTGGCGATCTTTCAGCCGTGCAATGTGGCGATCTTTTAGTCGTGCAATGTGGCGATCTTCCAGCCGTGCAATGTGGCGATCTTTCAGCCGTGCAATGTGGCGATCTTTCAGCCGTGCAATGTGGATGGAGACAGCGTTTAGTCTCGGAAGGCAAAATGGTAGCCTTATGCAATCCAGATGCAGATAGAGGTAGAACTTAACCTCGGAAGGCAGAATGGTAGCCTTATGCAAGTTGGAAGGCAGAATGGTAGCCTTATGCAATGCAAATGCAGATAGATGTAGAACTTAACCTCGGAAGGCAGAATGGTAGCCTTATGCAGATGGGAAGGCAGAATGGTAGCCTTATGCAAAAAATAAAATAGCAGATGACAGTAGATTTTCTTAGCTGATAGCAGATTGCGGAATGGTGATTATTGGGAGCATTGTGACGTGCGGAACACTGCGGGTGCGTGCTGATAGTAAAGATCGGTAAGTGCGATGGTTCGGAGAATCGTATTCTTGAACAATGTTTTGCTCTGTGGGCGTACAATGTGTTCAATGATTTCGTAATCTTGGTGCCTGCATCCAAAGAAAAATCGTGAGTTTTGTAAAGGGGAAGGTTAGTTCGCATCCCCCTGGCTTTGCTTGATCTGCTTGGCTTTGACCTGGTGATACTGTCGGTATCATTGGGGTAGCGTTGCCGACCAAAGCAGTTTCTATGATAAACATGCGTGATTTTGTCAAAGTATAACACAGATGCATAATTAAAAATAATTTTTAGATGAACCGACGACTGTGACGCGGTTCGAGACATTGCAACCTCTCTTGCTACAGAATTTTGAGGATCCTCCTCAAAATTCTGCCCCAGTTTGATGGGTTGACATTTTCTGACTGTTGCTCGTGCGACGATCGGCTGAAATTACTTCGGAATTTTGAGGGTCCTCCTCAAAATTCTGCCCCAGTTTCCAATTTCGGGGGAAATGAAAATTTTATTGAATTGTGACCGAACCCATAGGGCTGCCTACGTATCCCCTCTTAAACGGGAATCGGGTTAGGCGTAGTTCAATTTACATCATATAGGGAAGACATGAAGATTACACATAGTAACGCTTGATTGCATCTGAATTAATCGGCTTTGGCGAGATCTCTCCGTCTATTTCTGCAAGTATGAGGGCTCTTCCTGTCAAAACCCGGTGAACCATGTAAGGACCCTTCCAATTGGGAGAGAACTTCCCTTTGGCCTCGTCTTGATGTGGAAAAATTTTCTTTAATACCAACTGCCCTGGCATGAACTGTCTGGGCTTGACTCTCTTGTTGAAGGCTCTGGACATTCTGTTCTGATAAAGTTGGCCATGACACACTGCATTCATTCTTTTCCCATCTATAAGAGCTAGATGCTCGTAACGACTCTTCACATTCTGCATCGTCGAGCTCAGCTTCATGTATGATCCTTAAGGAAGGAATTTCTACTTCGGCGGGAATGACGGCTTCTGTACCATAAACCAGCATATAGGGGGTAGCCCCAGTTGATGTGCGAACTGTGGTGCGATACCCTAATAGAGCAAATGATAACTTCTCGTGCCACTGTTTATGCTTCTCTATCATTTTCCTCAATATTTTCTTGATATTCTTATTGGCGGCTTCTACAGCTCCGTTCATTTGAGGCCTGTAGGCTGTAGAATTCTTGTGTCTGATCTTGAAGGTTTCACACATAGCTTTCATCAAGTCGCTGTTGAGGCTGGAGCCATTATCAGTAATAATTGACTCTGGAATCCCGAATCGGCAAACAATGCGGTCGCGTACAAAGTCTGCCACGACTTTCTTAGTCACTGCTCTGTAAGATGCTGCTTCGACCCACTTGGTGAAATAGTCGATTTCTACTAGGATGAACCTGTGTCTGTTGGAAGCGGCATGCTCGATTGGTCCAATAACATCCATTCCCCAAGCGGCGAACGGCCATGGTGAGCTTGTTGTGTTAAGCTCGCTCGGAGGTACCTTTATCATGTCTGCATGTATCTAACAGCGATGGCATTTCCGGACATACTGGATGCAGTCTATTTCCATAGTTGTCACTACCCAAACCCCGGTCGTGATGGCGCCCAACACATTGTTAAGCAAGCCCGACCATTCAACCACAAATCTCAACTTATGATAATTCAGGAATTCGAGCACAGATACTGAATTACTAAACCATCTTATCAAACTACTATGAGCACGGAGTAGTATACTGAAAACCAATAAAAATACTAGAACATTACCCAAAACAGGATCCGGTGTCACGATTACGAGCCTTTAATACAGAGTGTCATCCTATAACAAGACTGTCTAAGAAACGGAATAATGAAAGATAGGGATAGGAGGGAAGGATCAAGGCTGCGAATGCCATGCAGCTACCTCGATGCTCCCGGTGAAATGCTGCCCAGCTAGACAGGTCCTCCCTCAGATTGTGATGCACCTAAATCTGCACACAAAGTGCAAGGAGTAAAGTGAGTACTCCGACTCAGTGAGTAATAAGCATAAATAACAACTGAAGATAAGAAATCAGTGAAAAACCAAAGGCCACTATACCAGGCAGTACCAAACCTTAACAGTAAAACCGACAAGTCAATAAAGTAATAGTACAGAAAAAACCATGACAGGTAATAGGTAAGGAATAATGCCATAATGCAATGCAATGCAAATACCGGTACACTCAGGTACCCACTGCGGCGTGCAGTCCGAGCCAACCATATATTTAACGTCGACGGCACTCACTGGGGGTGTGTACAGAATCAGGAGGGGCTCCTACAGCCCAAGCGCAAATAAGCCATCTCGTGGCACCAACCAGGCCCTCGGCCTCAATATCACATAGTACTGTTGCGGCGTGCAGCCCGAGCCATCCATAAATCCAGAAATCACAATAAGCCCATCGGGCACTTTTAGATCAGTAATCCACAGCCCAAAATATCATTTAAAGTATCATTTGAATTTTTCAAGTTTAGAAAAAGGGGCTGGGTTTGCAAAAATAGTACTTAAAACCTTGGAATGAGGTTAAACAATGTGCAAAGTATGCAAATCAGTGAAATCAATCCCTGAAGGATCCAAATAACCGGCACGAAGCCCAAATACAACAGTCAAATCCAAATAACGATGATTTCTAACAAGTTCTAGTAGAAAAACACAGTAAAAGATCAGCGGGACGGACCAAGTCACAATCCCCAATAACCAACAGCCCCGCACTCGTCATAGAGCGCGTGCCTCGCCTCAATATAGCGGTACGATGTGAAATTCCGGGGTCTCAAACCCTCAGTACATCATTTACACCCATTACTCACCTCACGCCGGCCCAAAGTCTAGCTCGCTATGCCTTTTCCTCTCGAATTGACCTCCTCGCGCGTCAAATCTGATCAAGACCACAAGAAATACATTACAATAGGCTAAGGGGATATAACCCAATCGAAAAGACTCGAAAAACATCGAAAATCACAAAGTTGGCAAAACCCGAGCCCCGGGCCCACTTCTCGAAAAAATATAAAATTCACATCATCGGATACCTCGTCTCGCCACGAGTCCATGCATATCAAATTTATCAAAATCGGAGTTCATTTGACCTTCCAAATTCCATTTTTAACTTATAATTTTTCAAGCCCTAACTTACCCCCTTTTGATGAATTTCCACTAATTTTCATGTTAAATCTACCATAAACTCGAATAATTAGGCCAAGGGACTTACCTCCAATCGATTCCCAGTCGAAACTCTCCAAAATCCTCGCCCAAAGCTCTCAAGGTCGCTCAACAATGGTGGAAAATACCCCAAGCTCGCGGATGAAATATGATATTATAAAACCCCTTCTGCCTACTGCGATTTTCGCTTATGCGGTCCCGCTTCCGCATATGCGGGACCGCTTCTGCGGCCATTTCCCCGCTTATGCGGTTTCTCACTTAACTTACCACTTCCGCCTTTGCGACATATTCTCAGCTTCTGCGGTTATTCACTCGCACCTGCGGACCCGCTGATGCGAAAAGGGGTCCGCTTATGCGGAACTCATCAATTCAACACAAGATCGCTTTTGCGCTTTTCCACCCGCTTCTGCGGTCCATTTCCGCAGAAGCGGAAATACCAGATGACAAAAATCTCAGACCTGAAGCAACTTCCAAAAACTCTCGTTTAACCACTTGAATTCACCCCGAGGCCCCCGGGACCTCAACCAAAAGCACCAACACATCCTAACACCTCATTCAAACTTGTTCCAATCCTCAAAACACATCTAACAACGCTAAAACCATTAAATCACATCGGATTCAAGCCTAAGTTTCTTAAAAATTTCCGAATTACGCATTCGATCAAAAACCCAACCAAAACATCTCTGAATGACCTGAAATTTTGCACACACATCCAAAATCACCTAACGGAACTACTGCAACTCTCGGAACTCCATTCCGACCCCCGGATCAAAATCTCACCCACCAACCGGAATTCGCCAAAATACTAACTTCGCCAATTCAAGCCTAATTCCACACCGGACCTCCAAAATCACTTTCGATCATGCTCTTAAGTCACAAATCATCCCCCGAAGCTAACCGAATCACCAGAAATCACATCCGAGCCCTCTAACTCA
>NW_017673728.1:51951-99094 GCF_001879085.1 Nicotiana attenuata
ACCAAACCAATCCAACTCGATTACCCCAAATACCGATAATGAAGCATAGAGGAACATAATATGGGGAAGACGGGGCGGTAACTCACGTGACGACGGGCCGGGTCGTCACATCCTCCCCAACTAAAACAAACGCTCGTCCTCGAGCGGGTCAATGAACATACCTGCAGTCTCAAACAAGTGAGGATATCTGCTCCGCATCTCCCGCTCGGTCTCCCAAGTAGCCTCCTCCACGGGCCGACCTCTCCACTGCACCTTCACCGAAGCTATATCCTTTGATCTCAACTTTCGAACCTGACGACCCAAAATAGCCACTGGCTCCACATCATAAGTCAAGTCATCATCCAACTGAACCGTGCTGAAGTCTAACACATGGGCCGGGTCTCCAACATACTTCCGGAGCATAGAAACATGAAATACCGGGTGAACTCCCGACAAGCTGGGTGGCAAAGCAAGCATGTAGGCCACCTCCCCAACTCTCCTAAGTATCTCAAAAGGACCAATGAACCGTGGACTCAACTTTCCTTTCTTTCCAAATCTCATAACGCCCTTCATAGGCGAAACCTTCAACAAAACCTTCTCGCCCACCATGTAAGATACATCTCGAACCTTCCGGTCCGCATAACTCTTCTGACGCGACTGAGCTGTACGAAGTCTCTCCTGGATCACCTTCACCTTCTCTAAGGCATCCTGCACCAACTCTGTCCCCAATAGTCTAGCCTCGCCGGGCTCAAACCAACCGACCGGAGATCTGCACCGTCTCCCATATAAGGCCTCATACGGCGCCATCTGAATACTGGACTGATAGTTGTTGTTGTTAGCAAACTCTGCAAGTGGCAAGAACTCAGCCCAAGAACCTCCAAAATCAATAACACAGGCACGCAACATGTCCTCCAATATCTGAATGGTACGCTCGGACTGCCCGTCCGTCTGAGGATGAAATGCGGTACTCAACTCTACCTGTGTACCCAACTCTCGCTGAAAAGTCCTCCAAAACTAGGAAGTAAACTGAGTACCCCTATCTGAGATGATAGAAACTGGGACCCCATGCAACCGAACAATCTCCCGGATGAAAATCTCTGCCAGCCGCTCTGAAGAATAGGTGGTACACACCGGAATGAAGTGCGCGGACTTGGTCAGCCGATCCACAATCACCCAAATCGAATCAAACTTCCTCGAGGTACGAGGGAGACCACTCACAAAATCCATAGTAATCCTCTCCCATTTCCACTCCGGAATATCCATCCGCTGAAGTACACCACCGGGCCTCTGATGCTCATATTTGACCTGCTAACAGTTGAGACACCGAGCTACATAACTCACAATATCTTTCTTCATTCTCCTCCACCAGTAGTGCTGCCTCAAATTCTGATACATCTTCGCGGCACCCGGATGAATGGAATACCGCGAGCTGTGGGCCTCCTCTAATATCAACTCCCGCAGCCCATCCACATTGGGCACACAAATCCGGCCCTGCATCCTCAACACACCAGCATCATCAATAGTCACATCCCTGGCATCATCGTGCTGAACCCTGTCCTTAAGGACAAGCAAATGCGGGTCATCATACTGGCGCTCTCTAATGCGGTCATACAAGGAAGACCGAGATACCACACAAGCCAACACCCGACTAGTCTCCGAAATATCTAACCTCACCATCCGATTGGCGAAAGCCTGGACATCAACTGCAAAGGGCCTCTCCCCAACTGGAATGTATGCCAAACTACCATACTGACCGCTTTCCGGCTCAAAGCATCGGCCACCACATTGGCCTTCCTCGGGTGATACAAAATGGTAATATCATAATCCTTGAGTAACTCAAGCCACCTCCGCTGCCTCAAATTTAGATCCTTCTGTTTGAACAAATGCTGAAGGCTGCGATGATCCGTATATACCTCACAAGATATGCCATATAAGTAGTGCCTCTAAATCTTCAAAGCATAAACTATAGCAGCCAACTCTAAGTCATGAACAGGGTAGTTCTTCTCATGAGGCTTCAACTGACGAGAAGCATATGCAATAACTCTACCCTCCTGCATCAACACACATCCGATCCCAACTCTCGAGGCATCACAACACACTGTGTAAGAACCTGAAGCTGATGGCAGAACCAACACTGGAGCTGTGGTCAAAGCTGTCTTGAGCTTCTGAAAGCTCTCCTAACACTCGTCCGACCATACAAATGGTGCACCATCTGCGTCAACTTGGTCAAGGGCGAAGCAATAGATGAAAAACCCTGGACGAACCGGCGATAATAACCCGCCAAACCGAGGAAACTCCGAATCTTTGTGGCTGAGGACGGTCTAGCCAACTCTATACCGCCTCTACCTTCTTTGGATCAACCTGAATACCATCACTGGACACCACGTGCCCCAGGAAAGCCACAGAACCAAGCCAGAACTCACACTTGGAGAACTTTGCATAAAGCTTCTCCTCTCTCAATCTCTGTAATACCACTCTCAAATGTTGTGCGTGCTCCTCCTGGCTACGCGAGTACACCAGGATGTCATCAATAAAAACAATCACAAATGAATCCAGATACGGCCGAAATACACTGTTCATCAAGTGCATGAATGCTGCTGGGGTATTAGTCAACCCAAAGGACATAACCAGAAACTGATAGTGCCCATATCTCGTCCGGAAAGCAGTCTTCATAATATCTGAATCCCTAATCTTCAACTGGTGATAGCCTGAGCGGAGGTCAATCTTGGAGAATACCCTTGCCCCCTGGAGCTGGTCAAACAAATCATCAATACGGGGCAGGGGATACTTGTTCTTCACTGTCACCTTGTTCAATTGCCTGTAGTCAATGCACATTCTCATTGTGCCATCCTGTAGTCAAAGCCAAGTACGATAGACAACCTTTCCCAACCATCCGCTGGGCCTTTAGGAAAGAAATCACCCTGCTAGGAACATAGTCAGTCATTCCACGCCACTCAATCCTCGGAACACCCGGTATAGCCAATGTGACTATCTTGGCATGACAGTCCAGAATAGCATGGCACGAAGATAGCCAATCCATACCCAGAATAACATCAAAATCTACCATGCTCAACAGCAACAAATCAACTCGGGTCTCCAGACCCCCAATAGTCACTAGACAAGACCGATACACATGGTCTACAACAATAGTATCACCCACCGGGGTAGATACGTGCACAGGTAAAGCAAGACACCCACGGGTCGTACCCAGGTGATGAGCAAAATATGAAGACACTTAGGAATAGGTAGATCCGGGATCAAACAAGACAGAGGCATCCTGTGGCAGACTGAGATAATACCTGTGATAACAGCATCTGATGCAATGGCGTCCCTCCTGTCTGGGAGAGCATAGAATCGAGCCTGGCCACCGCCAGATCGGCCTCCACCCCTGGGGCGGCCCCTGGCTGCCTGGCCCCCACCCCTATCTGACTGGGAGGGTGCTGCTGAAGTAGATGGAGTAGAAGATGAGGGCTGATCCCTCTGCTGAAACCGACCACCACGACGTCGAGGACAATCCCTCTTCATATGGCCAAACTCACCGCACTCGTAGCAACTGCCTGGTGCTGGATAAAGGGACTGAAGGGAACCCCTCGCTGCAGAAGAACCCTGGGCTGAAGAGGCATGAGAAGAGCTCTGTGCGGGAAGGGCACTAAGTGAAGGCTGGCCCTGCTGAAATCCCTGATGACCACGGCCTGAAGAAGCCCCACTATACTTAGGGCGAGCTGACTGAGGAGGCCTGAAGGAACGACCTCTACCACGCTGGAACTGGCCCCTAGACGGAGCACCACTGAAACTGCCTGAACTCTGAGGCCTCTTGGCCTCCCTCTCCTCACGCTCCCTGTGGCGAATCGCCTCAATATCACGAGCAATGTCAACTACCTCCTCGAACGAGGCACCCAAAACCCTCTCTCTGGTCATCAAAATGCGGAGTGAATAGTTGAGGCCATCCACAAACCTCCTAATCCTCTCCCGATCAGCCGGAATCATCCAAGTAGCATGACGAGCTAGCTGAGAAAACCTCATCTTATACTGAGTCACAGACATGTCCCCCTGAGTCAACCACTCGAAATGACGACGCAGCTCCTCCCTGCGAGACTGCGGTACGTACTTCTCCAGAAAGAGAGTGGAGAACTGCTGCCATGTAAGGGGCGCCGCACCAATAGGCCTACGCCTCTCCAAATCCTCCCACCATGTAAATGCAGCCCCTGAGAACTGGAAAGTAGTAAAAGCCACTCCACTCGACTCCAAGATCCCTGCGGTGCGAAGCATACGCTGACACTTGTCAAGGAAACCCTGGGCATCCTCGCCCTCAGCACCACTGAACACCGGAGGCTGGAGCCTACCAAATCTCTCAAGACGACGATGCTCATCGTCTGGCATAGCTGGAACCACATAGTCGAGAGCTGGTGCAACTGGTGCAACTGGTGTAACTGGGGCAACTGGTTGAGCTGGGGCTGCTCCCGGTGTCTGCAATCCCTAAACAACCTGCTCCGGTGTGCGAGCAGCGGGGGTCTGATGACCTCTCCCGGTCTGTGAGGTGGCTGCTGCAGTAGTGGCTGAGACTGCCTGAGCCAGGCCAGTGCAAACGGATAATATCTGGCCAAAGCCTCCTGGAGGCCAGGAATCACAATAGGCACTACTGGTGCCTGCACAGGTGCTACTGGAGCATCTACAGCTGGAGGCTGGTCCTGAACCGGGGCAGCTGGTGGATCTACAGGTGCTGCTCTCGCTGGTCTGCCTCGACCACGACCACGACCGCGTCCACGGCCTCTAGTGGGTGGTACTAGTGGACGTCCGCCACGTCTGGTAGCAAGGGCTCTCGCCATCTGCGAGAGAATAGAATACAGAAGTTTAGTTCTCGGATCAACAAAGTCGCACGACAAGAATTTCAAGAATATGGAGTCTTTTTCCTAAAGGTTCTGCAGCCTCTCGAGGATAAATACAGATGTCTCCGTACCGATCCGCGAGACTCTACTAAACCGGCTTGTGATTCGCGCGACCAAGTAACCTAGGCTCTGATACCAACTTGTCACGACCCAAACCCCGGTCGTGATGGCGCCCAACACATTGTTAAGCAAGCCCGACCATTCAACCACAAATCTCAACTTATGATAATTCAGGAATTCGAGCACATATACTGAATTACTAAACCATCTTATCAAACTACTATGAGCACGGAGTAGTATACTGAAAACCAATAAAAATACTAGAACATAACCCAAAACAGGATCCAGTGTCACGATTACGAGCCTCTAATACAGAGTGTCATCCTATAACAAGACTGTCTAAGAAACGGAATAATGAAAGATAGGGATAAGAGGGAAGGATCAAGGCTGCGAACGCCATGCAGCTACCTCGATGCTCCCGGTGAAATGCTGCCCAGCTAGACAGGTCCTCCCTCAGACTGTGATGCACCTAAATCTGCACACAAAGTGCAGGGAGTAAAGTGAGTACTCCGACTCAGTGAGTAATAAGAATAAATAACAAGTGAAGATAAGAAATCACTGAAAAACCAAAGGCCACTATACCAGGCAGTACCAAACCTTAACGGTAAAACCGACAAGTCAATAAAGTAATAGTACAGAAAGAACCATGACAGGTAATAGGTAAGGAATAATGCCATAATGCAATGCAATGCAAATACCGGTACACTCAGGTACCCACTGCGGCGTGCAGTCCGAGCCAACCATATATTTTAACGTCGACGGCGCTCACTGGGGGTGTGTACAGACTCCGGAGGGGCTCCTACATCCCAAGCGTAAATAAGCCATCTCGTGGCACCAACCAGGCCCTCGGCCTCAATATCACATAGTACTGTTGCGGCGTGCAGCCCGAGCCATCCATAAATCCTAAAATCACAATAAGCCCCTCGGGCACTTTTAGATCAGTAATCCACAGCCCAAAATATCATTTAAAATATCATTTGAATTTTTCAAGTTTAGAAAAAGGGGCTAGGTTTGAAAAAATAGTACTTAAAACCTTGGAATGAGGTTAAACAATGTGCAAAGTATGCAAATCAGTGAAATCAATCCCTGAAGGATCCAAATAACCGGCACAAAGCCCAAATACAACAGTCAAATCCAAATAACGATGATTTCTAACAAGTTCTAGTAGAAAAACACAGTAAAAGATCAGCGGGACGGACCAAGTCACAATCCCCAATAACCAACAGCCCCGCACTCGTCATAGAGCGCGTGCCTCGCCTCAATATAGCGGTACGATGTGAAATTCCGGGGTCTCAAACCCTCAGTACATCATTTACACCCATTACTCACCTCACGCTGGCCCAAAGTCTAGCTCGCTATGCCTTTTCCTCTCGAATTGACCTCCTCGCGCGTCAAATCTGATCAAGACCACAAGGAATACATTACAATAGGCTAAGGGGATATAACCCAATCGAAAAGACTCGAAAAACATCGAAAATCACGAAGTTGGCAAAACCCGAGCCCCGGGCCCACTTCTCGAAAAATTATAAAATTCACATCATCGGATTCCTCGTCTCGCCACGAGTCCATGCATATCAAATTTATCAAAATCGGAGTTCATTTGACCTTCCAAATTCCATTTTTAACTTATAATTTTTCAAGCCCTAACTTACCCCCTTTTGATGAATTTCCACTAATTTTCATGTTAAATCTACCATAAACTCGAATAATTAGGCCAAGGGACTTACCTCCAATCGATTCCCAGTCGAAACTCTCCAAAATCCTCGCCCAAAGCTCTCAAGGTCGCTCAACAATGGTGGAAAATACCCCAAGCTCGCGGATGAAATATGATATTATAAAACCCCTTCTGCCTACAGCGATTTTCGCTTATGCGGTCCCGCTTTCGCATATGCGGGACCGCTTCTGCGGCCATTTCCCTGCTTATGCGGTTTCTCACTTAACTTACCACTTCCGCCTTTGCGACATATTCTCCGCTTCTGCGGATTACCCAAGACCGCTTCTGCGGTTATTCACTCGCACCTGCGGACCCGCTGATGCGAAAAGGGGTCCGCTTATGCGGAACTCATCAATTCAACAAAAGATCGCTTCTGCGCTTATCCACCCGCTTCTGCGGTCCATTTCCGCAGAAGCAGAAATACCAGATGACAGAAATCTCAGACCTGAAGCAACTTCCAAAAACTGTCGTTTAACCACTCGAATTCACCCCGAGGCCCCCGGGATCTCAACCAAAAACACCAACACATCCTAACACCTCATTCAAACTTGTTCCAATCCTCAAAACACATCTAACAACGCTAAAACCATTAAATCACATCGGATTCAAGCCTAAGTTTCTTAAAAACTTTCGAATTACGCATTCGATCAAAAACCCGACCAAAACACCTCCGAATGACCTGAAATTTTGCACACACATCCAAAATCACCTAACGGAACTACTGCAACTCTCGGAATTCTATTCCGACCCTCAGATCAAAATCTCACCTATCAACCGGAATTTGCCAAAATACTAACTTCGCCAATTCAAGCCTAATTCTGCACCGGACCTCCAAAATCAATTCCGATCGCACTCCTAAGTCACAAATCACCTCCCGAAGCTACCCGAATCACCGGAACTCCAATCCGAGCCCTCTAACTCATAAGTCAACATCCGGTTGACCTTTCCAACACAAGCCTTCCTTAAGGAGACTAAATGTCTCATTCTCCACAAAAACCAAACCAATTCAACTCTAAGTCACAAATGCTGATAACGAAACATAAAGAAGCAATAAATGGGGAAAATGGGGCAGTACTCACGTGACGACGGGCCGGGTCGTCACAATAGTCATCCAAAACTAACCAGCCCGGAGTATCTTCTTTGCTCAGACAAAACCGTTCATATGTGGACCACAGGTCCCAGCATGAATTTCCTCTAGTAGCTTGGGTGCTTCCTTTGCGTCGACACACCTCAGTCGTCCCAAATCAGGAGTCCTCCTATACAGGATTCCTCCGTTATGGAAGAAGTTGTTGGATAATCTCCGTAGTGTGCGTTTCTGAGTATGATTGGCGAGCTCTGGGTATTCTCCCTTTGCCAAATATTCCTTGACGTCATGAAACCAAGGCTTTCTGTCTGCCTCTTCTTCAACATGGGCATAATAAGCTGGCTGATCATGGATCTTTACGGGAATGGGATCAATGAAATTCTTGTCTGGATGCTGTATCATAGATGACAGGGTAGCCAATGCATCGGCGAACTCATTTTGAACTCTGTGGACATGTTGGAATTCCGTCTTTGTGAACCTCTTTCTCGATTCCTGTACATGATGCAGATACAGGAGTATCTTGGAGTTCTTGGTTGCCCATTCTTCACGCACCTGATGTATGAGTAAATCTGAATCTCCAATCACTAGCAACTCTTGCACGTTCATGTCAATGGCCATCTTGAGCCCTAAGATGCAGGCTTCATACTCGGCCATATTGTTGGTGCAGGGGAACCTGAGTTTGGCAGACACCGGATAATGTTGAACGGTTTCTGACACCAAGACTGCTCCTATGCCAACTCCTTTGAAGTTAGCTGCTCCATCGAAGAACATTCTCCAACCATCATAGGATTCTGCAATGTCTTCTCCTATGAATGATACCTCTTCATCGGGAAAATATGTTTTCAAAGGTTCATATTCTCCATCCATGGGGTTTTCAGCATAGTGGTCTGCCAATGCTTGTCCTTTGATCGCCTTCTGGGTTACGTACACAATATTGAATTCACTCAGCAGGATTTGCCACTTGGCTAGCTTGCCAGTGGGCATGGGCTTCTGAAAGATGTACTTTAAAGGATCCATCCTTGATATGAGATACGTGGTATAGGTACAGAAGTAATGTCTCAGCTTCTGGGCTACCTAAGTCAAAGCACAACAGGTGCGTTCCAAAAGAGAATACTGGGCTTCGTAAGGAGTGAACTTCTTGCTGAGATAGTAAATGGCTTGTTCCTTTCTTCCCGTTTCATCATGCTGTCCTAAAACGCCACCGAAGGCTCCATCTAGTATTGCGATGTAGAGTAATAGGGGTCTACCTGGCTCGGGCGGGACCAAGACTGGTGGTGTTGATAGGTATTCCTTGATTCTGTCGAAGGCCTTCTGGCATTCAACGGTCCATTTGGTAGCGGCGTCCTTCATCAACATCTTAAAGATTGGCTCACAGATAACCGTGGATTGTGCTATGAATCGGCTGATATAGTTAAGTCTTCCCAAGAAACTCATCACGTCCTTCTTGTTCTTTGGCGGTGGGAGTTCTTGAATGGCTTTGACCTTTGATGGGTCCAGTTCTATTCCTCAGCGGCTCACGATAAACCAAGCAACTTTCCGGCGGGAACCCCAAACGCACACTTTGCGGGGTTCAGTTTCAAGTTGTACCTTCGCAATCTGTTGAAGAACTTCCTCAAATCTTCCGTGTGATCAATGGCCTTCTTGGACTTGATGATAACATCATCCATATATACCTCAATTTCTTTGTGTATCATATCATGAAAAATGATAGTCATGGCCCTCATGTAGGTGGCCCCCGCATTCTTCAGGCCGAACGACATCATTTTGTAACAATACATTCCCCACGGAGTAATGAAAGCCATTTTCTCAGCATCTTCCTCATCCATCCAGATCTGATGATAAGCGGCGAAGCAATCAACGAATGACTGTAACTCGTGCTTGGTGCAATTGCCGATCAGGATGTGTATATTTGGCAAGGGGAATCGTCTTTCGGACTGGCCCGGTTGAGATCCCGGTAGTTGACACAGACTCTTACCTTCCCGTAATTCTTTGGTACTGGTACAATATTGGCTAACCATGTGGGATATTCTACTACCCTGAGAACCTTAGCTTTGACTTGCTTAGTGACTTCTTCTTTGATTTTCAAACTCATATCTGGCTTGAACTTTCTGAGATTCTGCTTTACCGGTGGACATGTCGGATCAGTTGGCAGTTTATGGGCCATAATAGATGTACTTAGACCAGTCATGTCATCATATGACCAGGCGAATATGTCCTCATATTCCTTTAGAAATTCTGTGTATTCCTTCTTTTCTGACTGCGACAAGTGAACGTTGATTCGTGCTTCCTTGACATTTTCTGCATCTCCCAGGTTAATAATGTCTGTCTCGTCCAGGTTGGACTTAGGTCTGTTCTCAAAGTTCTCAACTTCTTTGACGATCTCCTCTGGTATGTCATCTTCCTCTGAATCAATGTCTGTTTGTTGCGTTGTCTCATTGCATGTCACAGTCATTGGTTCATCAAGATAAGTAATAGTAATGTTGTATAGGTAAAGTAAGGAGGAAAACGATAGCAATAAATATTAATTCATTGGAAAAATCAAACATGCTTTTGGTAAATTGAATAATTGTTTTGAACATCGAAGATCTTATTGCGGAAATTGAAATGCGAAAATAAAAATAGTGCATGATGCTTGTTTTAGCCTTGCTACCCCGAGGCTCGCCGGGCTCTGGTGGTTCTGATGGTCCAATTGTTGAGGTATGCTCCTCTACTCACAGCTTGTATAGAAGGACCTTCCTCCCCCTCCTCCTCGAAAACAACACAACAGTCCATGTCATTGTCTTCTAGGAACAAGTTCTTCACCGCAGCAAGTGCTTCTTCTTTATCTGTCCCATAAACAATGTCAGCCTGTTGGAAAGTCTGCTCCAAAGGCGATATTGGATGTTCCAGTGGATAGTAGGGACTGCGCCATGGTGGCGACCAGTTGTTGAATTCTTCCCAAGTGTACTCGTATCCCAGACCGAAAGTAGTGCCGTGCTTCTTGAGCTTTGTAGGTTTAGCAATCCCCTGGAGGTTCTTACCGAGTCCCTTGCCAGGTTCGTACCCACTCCAATTCAATATACTCTCAATCTTGTTGTTCCACCATTTATCTTTTTCTACAACATTGACTCGCTCGATGTGCTGGTAGGTCTCTCCACCTAGCTTTCTTTTTCCCCCTATGGCTGGAATGGTCTGACGACTGTATATAGGATTGCTGCCGTCACCGTGAATGATCACTTCCTGGTGATTACATTCAAACTTTACGGCTTGATGCAGTGTTGAAGCCACAGCCCCCGCAACATGAATCTAGGGACGCCCTAGCAGCAGGTTGTAGGATGCTGGCACATCTATTACTTGAAAGTCGACCTCGAACCAGGTCCGTCCCATCTGTAGACACAGGCTAATCTCACCGATGGTGGACCTCTGAGAACCATCGAAGGCTTTCACATTGATAGCTCCATCTTTTATCTCGTGCAGTCCTTTACCTAGCTTCTTGAGTGTTATCAATGGACATATATTAAGGCTAGAACCCCCATCGATAAGGATCCTAGTGATGAAGTAGTCTTCATACTACACGGTGATATGCAACGCTTTGTTGTGACCCAATCCTTCAGGCGGCAACTCGTCCTCATAAAAGGTGATTTTATGGCTTTCTAACACTTTTCCCACCATATTAGCCATTTCCCCGCCAGTGATGTTACTTGGCATGTACGCTTCGCTCAGCACCTTCAATAGAGTGTTTTTATGTGTCTTGGAATTCTGCAGTAATGAGAGGATAGATATCTATGTTGGTGTTTTGTTTAGATGGTCGATGACCGAATACTCCTTGGCCTGTATCTTCCTCCAAAGGTCATCTGGACCTGTTTCCATGATAAGTGGCCGGTTGGAAGCTTGCTTACTCGACTCAGCTAAGTGTTCCGGGGTATAGACTCTTCTAGTCCTTGTCATACCCTGTGCTGCAATAGTCTCTTCGAACCTGACTTTGCCTTTCCTCCTAGCCTCGGCCGTATAATCCCAAGGAATAGCTTTTGTATGGATGACGGCATGGTGGTCATCGCCACTGGAATAGGTGCAGCTACCTTTACTTCAAACGGGATATCTTCTTTGGGTGGTAAAACTGTAACCTCAAACGGTGCTGGCGTTTTTGTTGATGGCGCTGCCTCAAACTCAAGAGGGATAGACACATCTACCTCAGTGACCTCAGATATCTTCTTTGGGTGGTAAAACTGTAACCTCAAACGGTGCTGGCATTTTTGTTGATGGCGCTGCCTCAAACTCAAGAGGGATAGACACATCTACCTCAGTGACCTCGGACGGTTGAATCTGGACCATGATGGGGTTGAGAGTGACTGCTGGCTTCTTTGGATCATTGCCTTCCGCGATCAACCCAATGGATCCCTCGGGATCTCAATCATCCTCTATTTCGATCATGTGAACACCCCCACCTTTGTGGTCTGGTAAGGGGTTGTTGCGGACATTCGGAGCGGATTCCTTCGCTACAATGACCTTGTTATCAACTAAGGACTGTATCTTGTCTTTTAAAGAGCGGCATTCGTCGATGGTGTGTCCCTTCGTGCCGAAATGGTATGCACAAGATTTGTTTGGGTTAACCCACTTAGAAGGGTTCTCAGAGGTTGAAGCAGGGATGGGGGTGACATAACCAGCGGTTTTGAGTCTCTCATATAGCTGATCAATGGGTTCGGCAATGGCTGTGTATTGTTTTGGGGGCCTCCGATCAAAATTAGATCAGGGCCTAGGGAAGTTTTGGCGTGCGGGGGGTGATTGGTAATAACATGGTTGGGCATTGTAAGCTTGGTAGACATGTGCGGGTTGGGAATATCTGGGCGAGGTAGGCTGATATGTGGGAGGTGGAGGTGACTGATAAGTCGGTGCCGGGGCTTGGTAGGAGGGTGCTTGGTAGTTTGGAGCTGACTGATATGTGAGTGGAGGTATAGGGTAGGTTTGGTATTTGAGGGGAGACTTGGTCTTTTGTGCAACCATTACGGCCCCCACGTCTCTCTTTTTAGACACACCACCAGACTGCAAGGCCTTATTTGTGGTTGCAAGGCCTCGAAGTTTGTAACCATGCCGCTTTTGATACCTTCTTCAATTCGTTCCCCCAGCTTGATGATGTTGGAAAACTTATGATTTTCAATCAACATTAGCCGTTCATAATACTGTGGGTCCTGAGCCCGGACAAAGAATTTGTTCATCTGTTCCTCCTCTAAGGCAGGTCTGACCTTAGCAGCTTCCGACCTCCAGCGAGTAGCATACTCGCGAAACGTTTCTGTAGGCTTCTTCTTTAGATTCTGAATATAGAATACATCTGGCGCATTTTCTGTGTTAAACCTGAACCTGTCCATGAAATCAGAGGCCATACCTATCCAACTTGACCATTTCTTGGGATCCTGGCTGATTTACCAGGATAATGCATCTCCTTTTAGACTCCTCATGAATAGTTTCATGCGGATTCTTTCGTCCTTTCCTACCCCGACCAGCTTGTCGCAGTATGTTCTCAGATGGACCCTTAGATCACCTGTACCGTCAAACATCTCGAACTTGTGAGGTTTGTACCCCTGTGGCAGTTCGACATCTGGTTGTATGCAGAGATCTTCATAGTTCAACCCTTCAATACCTTTACTTCCTTCGACCCCTTGGATTCGGCTAGTTAGTTTCTTAAGCTCTTCAGCCAAGTTTCTGATGAGTAAATCCTTTCCCTCAGACTCAGGGGTGCAGGATATAGGTTGGGTGGAGAGTGGCACGATCTCCACGTAAATGGGATTGTTGTGGTGGCCGGGTATGTGGGTGTGGAAATGGTCATTTGCGGAGTTTTGTGGTTCGGGGATGAGTAATAGATTGTTGTTTGGAGTGTGGCAAGTGTTGCATTGGTTCTTCATAGGAACAGTGGGATGATTTGGTTGCTTTTGTGGAGGTGTGGGATTTTGTCCATTTGGGAAGACGGTGTCTGGCGTGCTGAGGGAGAAGGACAGGTTGGCCAGATTCCAAACCTGATCAAGCTCCTTGAAACTTCAATAATTTCTGCTCGAGTTGCAACACATTATCATTGGGAACCCGAATACTATGGCCATCAATGGCCTCTGCTGTTGTGATCTCCTTTCTGGCGTTCAAATCTTCCATTTTGTCCTTGTTCTTGTTCTTAACAGGACTTGGAGGAGGAGTGGGTGTAGGGCCCTTGGATCTTGTGGAATAGGATGATGTTGCCAGAGTGCACGAACTAACCTTTGGGGAGGGGAATAACAAAACAAAAATAGTGAGGGTCATAAAAAAAATGTTGCAATATTTAAACACATAGTGCAGGAATATAAAGTGTGTCCTAATTTGGGAGCCTCGTTGTGCCCGAGGTAGGCCTGGCGACAAATTGATTTGGAGAACTTAGGATGCTAAATGCCTCATTTTATTGATAAAAATAGACGAATCCCAAATTGACACTAAATAAACAGGAAATGGAAATCGCTAATGGCCATCGGCCTTATTACATTTTATAAAGCGAAAAGAAAAACTCCTATCCTACTTTGTCCCAGAAGGACCTTCCCCAGATTCGGTATCCCTGGCTCCGTCAAACAGCTTTCCCAACTCGCGAAGTCCCAGCAATAGGTATGCCCTGGCTAGATGTCCGCCTTCGGTTCCTTCAGCATTTTGGCAATCTTTGACCCTTTTGAGAAATTTTTTCTCCAACTCCACAATGCCTCGCTCCAAGTATCCCAGTCGCTTGTTGGCACTGACAGCCATGTCCTTCCGTTCCTCAATCAGCTTCTGGTTGGACTCTTGTATTTTGCGGTGTTTGCTTTTGTACTCCCGGATCCTTTTGCGCAGTTGATTGTATTTGACCTGTGTCTCGGCCCTTTCATCTATAATTCTGTGACCTTGGGCAAATCCTGGTTGGCCCAGACCATCATGATTGTCTTCCAACCACGCTGAGTAGAAAGGAGCGCAACCAGCATGATACCTGTCTGGTTCGATGGTATCTCTCCCCATTATGATCTTGCAATGCCACATATGCTGAGCTTGGAATTTGTAAGGACTATCATCATCCTGGAAGTCAGCTCGGAAATGACTCATCTTGTCGACCCTGGGAATAACTTGCTTTCTACCGGCTTGTCTCATAACTCGGAGAGGGACGTAAGGATATGTTCCCCTCAGACCGATCAGTATCAGAAAAGGTGCATTCCTGGATCGGGTGATGAATTCCTCGGTCGGAAACCACTCGAACATCCACTGGACCCGTTCTTCAGTTAGGTTATCAAATAGCTCTACCCATCCTTTGGCATCTTCCGGCTGAGCGAACATATTGGGCATGTAATTCATTCGCTTTGGATGATGGAAAGCAATGTGATCATCCCAGTCCCTTCGTTGGATCTCTTGTCGGTATTCACCCCTTCTGAGATGCTCCATAAGCCAGAGTTGAAGTAATAAATTGCAGCCTTCGAAGTGTTCTGAACCTTGTTGACACTTCTCCAAGGCTCGGTATATGTCCGCGATGATCATGGGCATGATGCTGAATGGTTGCCCACCAATCCCTTCCATAAGGGTTTTAGTTACCATGGCTAGCCTGGTGTGGATCCTTGCCTTCTTCGTCGGAAACATGATCAACCCCAGGAAACAAAACATAAATACAAAGATCCTTCGATGAATGTGCCCCAAGGATGTTATGGCAAAGTCAGGGTAGGTACGGTCGGATTTGCTGTGACCGTACCTCTCATATAAATAGTCAAAAGGGATATAGGATTCTTTCAAGCATGCCAACTCTGGATTCTTCTTTAAACCCATCATTTTGAGGAAACCCCTGCCTTTACGGTTTTCAGGTATCAGCAGACCCGGATTCCCCCAGACTAGACCGGCTAATCCTCCTATCTCCTCTAACAGGGGTGTCATTTCAATGTCCCCAAAGCGGAATACAGCCCTTTCACAATCCCAGAACAGTGTAGCAGCTTCTATGATCTTGTTGTTAGGTTGGACCTCCAGAAGGGATGGTAGATTTCCCAGATATTTTCGGATGAGAGTTTGATCACTAGAGTGAAGATCTTTCCACCAGCTTAGCAGTCTTGGATGGATGTTGGTGACCATGCCGAATCTAGGGACTTCGTGCCTCATATTTCTACAAGGCAAATAAGGTTAGACCCTTACCCCCACCAGACTCGACTATTTAATACCAATAATTAGCATGACGCATTTTAGTTCTCCAAATGAATGCACAGAACGTGGTGATGTCCGTTTGGGTTTAGGGAAACCCAGTGAACTTTGGACAAGGCTATCTTAAATGATCATTATGCGGACAACATAACTGACCCAGCTAGGTTTGACCATGATGCATGCACAGTTTAAACAGAGTAAGGTTTCTCTGGGGTTTTAGACTGGTACCCTTGAGCGGACAACTCAAGGAGGAAGGCATGGAATCGTCGACTACACCGTTGATCGACTGGTTTTACCGCAAATATGCCTTTTCGAATTTAGGGGGTAATAATATAGGAAGAGCGCAACCACTCATTATAAGCGTTGCTATGGTATTTGTTTGGCACGAGTGGAATATGATGTCGAGCATGATTATGCAATAATTAAAAAGCAGGTTGTCATGTATTTGCACGTTAAGAAAGCAGTAAATACAGCAGTTTATAATTTAAAACAGTAATAAAGAAAAGAAACGAAGAAGATAAGTCAGTTTTGCCTTGTAAAAGAAATTAAACGCTTAAAGGAATTTAAACAAGTAATTGCATATAAAGGGAAAGGACAAATTCACAAGAACAATCTGAAATGGTAAAAGCCTAATGTCCCCAGCAGAGTCGCCATGCTGCCGCGCCCCCTCTTTTCCCTCCTTGCATCGGGAGAATCAGGTTTATGACATTTTGGGTATAGGGCAACTCGTTCCTTTTGGGAACTAGGTTTTGCATTTGAAGAGTCGCCACCTAATGATTTGTGGTGCATTAGGACACCTACAAGGTTCTTTTCTAAGCTTGTTTGATAACCAGAGATAGGGTAAGGGCTTGAAATTATCCTAAAGGGAAGGTGTTAGGCACCCCTCAGGATCCACTAGTGTGGTTCCCGGCCAGATAGTTCTCTGTGAATTCGGTGCAATTAACATATATACAGATAAGGCTCAAATAAGAGGGGATTTTAATACATAAATGTTTGAAAGTAAAACAAAGTTTGAAAGAGGAATTATTAAAAGGCAGATTTTTGACAAGAAGTTATAATGTTTTAAAGGAAAAGGAAAGAGAGGGAGGGGGTCCTAGGTTTATTTATAATATGGATCACGTCATTGCAATACCCGGTAATCACTCCTAAAAATAGGGGCTACACGTGGTATTAGCGCACCGGTCATCATATCCATATCTACCCTTCCCGCCCCGTTAAGGTACTAAAGCGCGGTTTGGTCTCGACCACTATTGTATGCTATTACCCGTCCGATTCCTATCAGTCTCGAAGGCGCTGAGGACTACTATTCCTAAAAGGGATGGATATTAGGGCGACTTTGAAGTTTCAAAGGTGAAAAAATCTAAGGCGACATACAAAACACATAGGACCGCACATAAAAAGAGGAAGCATATAAAACACTGAAGGCTCATATATACCTCCTCAAACAAAGCAATCAAATAGCATGACTCAAACAACAATCAAGGTCTGAATCTAAAATACTAAGGCAGGGGGATCTTGAGTTGTTGAAGCAGACCAATTTATTACGTAACTCAGACAAGAAGTCCGAATCAGGCTTGCCTGCTGGTTGTAGCAATTATTGGTTAACAGAAACGGGCTCAATCTCATTTATTGTTATTACCTAAGGTTTGCCTAAGTGTTTGGGTGAGATCTTACGAACATGGTGTCTATTACTGGTTCAGAGTGGTAAAGCAGTAACAAATTTAAAAAGCGAACGGTTTGAGATCCTATAGGCATGCTTGCTAAGGAGATTAGGTTACTTAAAAACTGGTTCAGAATAGACTGATTTTAAATTAGACTAGTTCCAGATTCTGCAGACGAGGGTATCCACTATTGCTGATTTTAATCCCTATGGACATGATATCTAACATTATTGATTTTAAACCCCTATAGGCATGATATCTAGTTGAATGATTTTAACTCCCATAGGCATGATATTTAAATAATGAAAATGGAAACAGGCAGGATTTTACTTGGAAATTCCTATAGGCATGATTTCTATACATTATACTGATTTTAACATTACGAACATGATCTGTTTATAGCCGTTTAGATCCTAAAGCATGATTTCTAAGTGGTAACAAACGTGCATAATTTTAAATAAGTCCTATAGGCAGGTTATCTAGACGTGAAGTTGAACATGCATAATTAAAAAATGAACCCTATAGACATGGTGTCTAAATGCAGCATTGAACACGCAGGATTTAAAACCAGTCCTATAGGCATGCTTTCTAAATGCAGAATTGAATCACGAATCCTATAGGCATGTTTTCTACCCTTGAGCAGGCATAATTACCCATCCCTTTTTCACTAGCCAACCCCGAGTGTTTGTTACAAATTATTACAAACCAGAAATAATGAATTAAATCAAAACTAAAGAAAACAAAAGAAGTTACAACCAGAGGAAGCCTGATTCTTGACTTCCTCTGTGAGTTAGGGAATAAACCACCTCAAAATGTTATGTTTCAAAGACTTTCTCAGACTTGGGTGTGTCAGAGTTCCCTAAGGGTCTCAACGGACCCCGGGCAGTGCTTACACCCAGGTTCACAGAACCAGATAGAGATGAGTGCAGTGTGGAAGGGCCAGTCCTTATGTGTCCAAGTTCAGAGGGAGCTCATGGTTCCCAAGGCAGGGCTCACACAAGAGGGGCAGAACTTAAGTCTAAGAATATGGTGGAAGTGCAGGAATGGAGATTAAAAAACTGAAGGGGTAAAGGAGAGGGATAAAGGGTGATGGGGAAACAGTAGTAGTAAAGCATAGAGTTAATAATTTTCATACACAGGGGTCAGGGGGATTGGGAATACATTTGCAAAAAGCATATATCCTTAGGCAGGGATCAGTTTTGGACATGCACAGCAATAGATGGTGCTGGCATGCCTATAAACCAACCAGAACACACAACATATAGAGAGGATAGGGAGGTTATGATCCCAAGGGATCAGGTCTGGGTCATGCACAGCAATGTCCAATGCTGTCATGCCCCAAACCAACCAAAGATATCAAACACATAGGGGATGGGGGCTTAGGATTCATAAACCATAATAAATGACTGACAGAATTCATAAGAGAGCATTAATTCAGAATAGAAAGGGGCAGATTACAGCCATAATAATGGGACTTGACTAAACACAAACAGGAAACAAACAAGATAGTAAAGAAACATGTTGTTGTTGATGCTGAAAATTAGTTAGAACATACCAGTAAAGATGCAAATGCAGAGAAAAAGTAAGCCAGCTTCCCACAGCCTAGCCTTGGCTTTCAGCCGGCTAGGTAAGGCAGCAAAACAAGTAGCAACAGAGAAAAGAGAGAGATTTTAATGGAGTGTGTGTCTGAACTCAAGTATTTTATTCCTTGTGTCCGTGTCTTTGAAAGAAGAGAAGGTGGGTATTTATAGTTTTGAAAACATGTGAGAAATAAGGCAATAAGTAAAGTTCGATGCAAATATAGAAACAATCAATAGTCAGAATCAATCAACCAAGTGATTCCCCTTTAATTGAGGAATCACTTGTTTAACGGGGCTAACAGGTTCAAAATAAGGAAAGAAGATCAGTTTGTCGGCAGACTGATCATTGCCATAAAAGAAGCAGTAAAACATTAAGTAAGCAATCGAGTCCAAGTACAGAGATACACTTATTTTGGGGAAAAGATTCAGTAAGGAAAAATAAGGAAAGGGATCAATTACTTTAAGAGGCGAGTGAAATTAGAGTCTGCAAAAAGAGAAGTTTTGAAATCAGTCCCAAGATTGAAAATAATCAAAGAAGGAACCTCAGCATATAAATAGAGTGCACATACAATAGACATGCGAGGCCAAACTATTGGCAGAAGAAACAACATGCAATAGTAGCACAAAGTTCATCAAACATTCGAAGCATGCTAGTCTAGTAGGTCAAGTCATGTTGAGTCAATAGTGAAGAAAAATAGAGTATCAGAAGCATGCAAAGGGTCTCATAATAACAGATGAGGGCCCTTTGGAAAAGTTAGGGTTTCCAGGCATAGTAGAGTTTTAAAGATAGTAAAAGCCCAGAATCAGAGGAAACACATAAAGAAAAGAGATTCTGAAACAAAAGGAACTTCGAATCGAGTCAGGCATTCAAACGAATATTTTCAAACCCAAAGACATAGGTTTCTTCAACAATATTCAAGCTTAAAAGATGATAAACAAATAAATCAAACAAGTACTTAGCAAACATCTTCAGAAACTCGAATGAACCCAAAAGAAATTAGGTTTTCCACGTCAATCGAGTTTAAAGATGATAAACAAATAAATCAAACAAACACTTAGCAAACAGCTTCAGAAACTCGAACGAACCCAAAAGAAATTAGGGTTTTTAACATGCTAAACTCATAGGAGAATAACATGAACAAACATAGTAGAATCACAGACACATTAAAATCAGAGAAAAGATTTTGAAAAGAAGAGCTTGAAGGAAAACCCTAATCGGAAAAAAATGAAGAGTCTTTTTGAAAGCAAAGTTAAAGAAGCTTCGAGAAGGCATTTAAAAACTCATGGCAAGCATAGATCTAAGGTAAGTCTGAAAGAAGTCGAAAAGGTCTTAGAGATTAGGGTTTCAGGAGAACCCAATAGCAACAAGAAAGGCTTTGAAAGTTACCGATCTAAACAGGAGAGTCAAAGGTCTGACTCGAATGGCCATGGCTGGCCGGAGAAAGGTCAGAGATGACTGGAGAAAGGTCATCGAGCAAATACTGGACCAAGCCCCTTCAAAGTCTGGTCATGAGACCATAGAACCAAACACGTAGAAGCCATGGAAGGCTGGTACAGGTCTCCGATGACCTCGAAAGGCCATGGATTAGGGTGGCGGCGGCTAGGGTTTGGGGTTGTTGTAGAGAGGATTTGGGAGAGGAGGGATTCAGAGGCGGCGTATGGTGGGAAATGATGGGGTTTCGGGGGTCGTTTAGAATTAATTTAGGCAAGGATGATTTTACGGGTAAGTGGGGATCCGGGTATGGGTCGGTTTAATTGGGTTGGGGGTCAGGTATGAGTAGGAATTGGGCTAGGGTAATTGGGTTTAAATTGGGGTCAAATTTAGGCTATAATCGAAATGAAATTGGGCTAAGATTTAAATAGCCAATTTTCCCTATTTGATTTATATAAAATAATAAAATAATTTCTGGAAATAAATTACAGGTACTAAAATGATTTGTAACACATAATTATCAATTTAAAATACTGGACTTAACTTTTATAAATATAAACGCAATTAAATATTAAAAGGGGCTAATATTGCAGTTACATGCAACTTAGCTTTAAAAATGCTAAATAAATTTGTAAAAAATATGCAAAAATTATCTTAGCTATATTTTGGCATAAATAAAAAGTTCAACAAGTGAATCACTAAAATGATACCTTTAGAAATAATTATTGGACCTTTTTTTCTATGGATAAAATAGGGGAATAAATTGATTTAAAAATCTTTTAAAAATTAAGGAAAAATAAGGAAACACTTGGATATACCTATATATGCATACATATGCTATTTTGAAAGTATTCTGCATATAAAGTATATATAGGGAAAAAATTAGGTAACAACAACGACACCTAGTCTCTAAGACTAGGTAAGCCTAACAAACATGCGGAACAACTGAATCAATGATAAATACAAGTCTCAAGCTCAACAACTGTATAGAAAAATGTTATGACTCAGTATATACAAATCCCGAGACCCGACGCAATACAAGTATGATGACCCAAAAGGTCATCTCGTATTTTAGAACCCAATTCGGGGTTCCGAGGCCTCCAAGACCTCATTTTCCTTTTTCTCGATTTTCATGCGCAGTCCGGGCGCGTTTCCGTAAGCCTTTATGTGAAAATTTGAGAAAATATTAAGTTTTGCCTTTAAAATTGATTTAAGTTTACTTCGGTCAACATTTTGAGTAAACGGATCCGGACTCATGATTTGACGGTCCCGGAGGGTCCATAGAAAAATATGGGACTTGGGCATATGCCCGGAATTGAATTACGAGGTCCCTAGTCCGAGAAATGATTTTTTGAAAAAAATTGTTAAACTGGAAATATAATGGTTTTTAGAAATTGAATAATGTTTGGACTTGTTGGTATCGGGCCCGTATTTTGGTTCCGGAGCCCATGTACAGGTCCGTTATAATATTTATACCTTATTTGTGAAATTTGGTAAGAAAAGGGACTGATTTGACGTGATTCGTGTCCGGTTGTAAAAATAGAAACTTTAAGTGTTCTTGAGAATTTCATTGATTTTGATGCTAAATTCGTAGTTCTAGGTGTTATTTTGGTGATTTGGTCATACGAGCAAGTTCGTATGGTGTGTTAAGACTTGTGTGCATATTTGATTTGGAGCCCCGAGGGCTCAGGTGAGTTTCGGATAGGCTACGAGATGTTTTAGACTTGAAAATTCTGGTATTTTTGGCTTCTGCTGTCATCTGGTATCCTTCTTCGCGTTCCCGAAGGGACTCTCGCGAACGCGAAGAGTAGGTTGGTCTGAAGGAGGAATCCTTCTACACGAACGCGAAGCACTGGTCGCGAACGCGGAGCGTTGGGGGCAATACCCTTCGCGAACGCGACCAGGCTATCACGAACGCGAAGCATGGGAATTGAGGGAGGGGAATGATACTCTACGCGAACGCGGCAAGTGGCTCGCGAACGCGAAGGTTGGGGGGTATACCTTTGCGAACGCGTAGGATGTCTTGCGAACGCAAAGGTTACTAGGACCGCAGCTTCGCGAACGCGACAGACCTCTCACGAACGCAAATAAGGTCTGTCCAGTGTTTTGAAAACAGAACTCAAAACGGGATTAGACTAAATTTCATATTTCTTCCATAGAACTCGACCTTGGGCGATTTTTGAAGTGGGGATTCAACACCCAATCATATCGTGTTCTAAAACTCATTTCTTTCAATTCCATCAACACCCAATAGATTTCTAGGCCTAAATCTTTAAGGGTAGAATTTAGGGATTTTGGGAGAATTGGGGATTTTACAAATTTGGGAATTTAGACCTCGATTAGGGGTTGGATTCCGAAACTAATTACATACTTGGGCTCGTGGGTGAATGGATAATCGGATTTTGGTTCGATCTTTGAGTTTTGACCAAGCGGGCCCGGGGTCGATTTTTGATTTTTGGGAAAGATGTTGGAAAATCTATAATTATGCATTAGAATTGGTTTCTTTGGCATTAATTGATATTATTAAGTAAATTATGATTAGATACGAGCGGATTGGAAGTGGAAACTAAAGGAAAAGCGGTATTTGAGGCTTGAGTTTGGTCGTGGAATCGAGGTAAGTGTTGTGGCTAACCTTTGTTTGAGGGATTAGGTATTGTTTCCTTATTTGCTACATGTTTATTTGTTAAGTACGACGTATAGGTGAGGTGACGAGTATCTATACGTTGTTGTCAGGTCATAGCATGCGAGTGAGTCTTATACTTGTGACCGTTGTGTTTCTTTATACGTACTGTTCCTGCTTAAACTGGTTACTACTCATGTTAAACAAGTCTTATTATGTTTTTCCTGGTTTTTTGGATATTGGATGAATTGGCTCAAGTTGAGATTTATGTTGTGAAGGTAAGTGATGAAATAAAGTTGTTTTATTATGATGCCCTTGCCGGGTTGTTATTGTTTCTTTTGTTTCTTATGTGGTGAGGAAGAGTGATAAAGCACAAAGGGTGATGCCGTGCACATTTCTATTATTCATATGGTGAGGTTGAGTGGTAAAGCACGAAGGGTGATGCCGTGCACGTTTCTATGATTGATTACATGGTGAGGATTGATTGGAAAATCACGAAGGGTGATGCCGTGCATTTTCTGTTTGCTGTGTTTACTTGTTATTATCGGTTCAAAGTGTACTAGCTGTTTAAATTCCTCTACTGTTGTGATTCTTTATTTTGGTACCCCCATAGCATGTTGCCTATTTCCGTTAATTTCTTCTTAGCTTCTATTAGTTTTTATTCTGTTAGCATACTATTTAACTGCACAGGTTCATGTTATTTGTTGTGTCCTAGCCTTGTCACTACTTCGCCGAGGTTAGGCTCGGCACTTACCATATTTTGTTGGTTTGTTAGCTGTAGTAGTTATGACGACCTTATCGGCCCAGCTTATATATTTGTTTAGTCAGCATTAGTTTCCGTTCAATTTTATATTTTGCTTCACAATTTGTCTTGCAATGTGGCCCCATGGCTAAAGTATGACATTATATGTTCAGAGTCCCTTAGTCGCAAGTTGGTACGCAAGGTTAGGTGAGGCACCAGGTACCGGTCTCGCCCCCCCGGTTCGGGGCGTGACAAACTCGACCACACTCGGAGTTCTATGTTGACTCTGAAGCTAAGCGATAACGGCCTGTTGAGCCTGTAACATTTCGAATATTACCTGGAGACTAACTCCCCCGTCTCCTACGCCCTGTGTTCCTTGGCCACCAGATCGTCCTTCCCTACGCACACTCCCTCCGGGGTCCGCGCCCAAGTCCGCGTTCAAAGCAATGTTCGAACTAACATCGACTGGATCGGCAATCGGCACTTCTCCAGGGTTAATCGGTGGCACCCCGACTCCTGGAGCGATTACGTTATCGTTTTCCCCGCGAAATCCAAGACCATCATCGCCATGTACGGGTGCATTTTGTGAGGTTGACATGTTTTAACCTGAGAACAAAATTTTTTGACAAGAACAAGTGTGAAAATAACGTGTGTTATCAGAATCAGTACTGAAACAACCACTATTTGTCACGACCCGACCGGTCGTTTTGAGCTCTAGCACGTCGTTCAGCAATCAGAGGCCATGAGCAGCTTCATTTCAGGTATTATGACTTGTACGCGCGGTTGGAATCGAATTTCGGGAAGTTCAGAGTTGATTTGAAAAGAGAATTCTCATTTCGGAAGCTTAAAGTTAAAAGAATTAACTAAGATTGGATTTTTGGGTAAACGACCTCAGAATCGGGATTTGAAGGTTCCAGCAGGTTCGTTTGATGATTTCGGACTTAGGCGTATGTCCGGATTGGGTTTTGGAAGACCCGGGAATGTTTTGGCGCCTATTGTGGAAGTTGGCATTTTGGAAGAAATTTCATAAGTTTGTTTTGAAGTGAATTTCAGTGTTATCGATGTCCGTTTGGGATTGCGAGTATGGGAGTAGCTCCGTATGGTGATTCAGGAGTTGGGAGCACGATCGGAAGTGAATTCGGAGGTCCGTAGGTCGTTTTGGAGTCATTTGGCTAAAGATAGAAAATTGAAGGTTTTTGAGAAGTTTGACCGGAAGTGGACTTTTTGATATCGGGGTCAGAATCCGATTCCGGAAGTTGGAGTAGGTCTGTAATGTCAAACGTGACTTGTGTGCAAAATTTGGGGTCAATCGGACGTGATTTGATAGGTTTAAACATCGAAAGTAGAAGTTTGAAATTCTAAAGTTCATAAAGCATGGATTGGAGGTTGATTCATGATTTTAGCGTTGTTTGGTATGATTTGAGGCCTCGAGCAGGTCCGTGTTATGTTATGGAGTGGGTTGGTGTGATTGGACGGGGTCCCGGGGGCCTAGGGTGTGTTTCGGGTTGTATCGCGCTCTTATTTGATGTTTCAACGCCGTTTCTTTGGACATAAAGGGGTAACATATTAAGCAAATCAGCTCCAAATTAAGTTTTTATTGAACTCTTAGATCTGTATCGTATTATGGAGCCATAGCAAAAAGAATCGTCGAATTTGGATATCGTATGAGGGAGTTATGCTCATTTCCATGTCGAAAAAAAGTGCTGGTTGCTGTCATAACCGCAGATGCGGCCATTTTTCCGCAGATGCGGTCATTTGTCCGCAGATGCGGTCATTTTTCCGCAGATGCGGAAACTGCTGGAGGCAGTGGGGTTCTTTTAAAAATCGAAGTTTGGCTCATTTTCACTTCATTTCTTCCATGGGAGCCGATTTTGGAGCAACTTTGGAGTGCCATTTTCATCACCAAGCATGAGGTAAGTGATCTCTACTAGTTTTGAGTATATATAAGGTTTATATATGGATTTAGACATGGAAAATTGTAGAAAACTTGGGGTTTGAGGGAAAACCTAGAAAACTAGTATTCTTGGATTTTGACCACGATTTTGGGTATGGAATTTAGAGAAAATCATATATTTGAGTTCGTGAGGCTATGGGTAAATTTTATCTTTGAAAAATTTCGGATTTCGGGCACGTGGGCCCGAGGGCATTTTTGTCAACTTTTCGATCGGGGGTAGGAATTGTTATAGATTGGATTATAATGAGTACCTTAGCATATATTAATGGGTTTACATAATTATTGACTAGTTTTGGAGCGTTGTGCATCAATTCGAGTCTTCGGAAGGGCGTGGAATGCCGGTTATGGATCTTCGGAGCGAGGTGAGTCTCCTTTCTAACCTTGTAAGAGGGAATTGTCCCCATAGGTGCATTAATTGGTTATGTGCTCCTATTTGTGGGGGCTACGTACGCATGAGGTGACGAGAGTCCGTGCGTAGCTACTATTATGCTATTGTCCGGGTAGTCTAGGACCCAAAAGCATGCTATACTTGGATGAATTGTAAACTTATTGACAGCTCGAATTAATAAATAATTTCAAAAAGGATTAAACTTCTTTTCTTACATTGTTAAAAGAGAAAGTGGCTTTTATTTGAATAAATATTTCCCGATAAATTCTTAATTGGCTATCTGAGCATGTATTTCTCTGTGTACCTGCGTCGCACGTATGATTCGCGAGCAGGGGGATTATTTATTTCATGTTGACCGCGTCGCATGGATAGTTCGCGAGCGGGGTAATAGATGCATCTATGGTTCGCGTCGTTTGACCCTCGGCAGTGCACGGTTTATTTTCTGTTGGAGCGGGCCGTACGCCTCGGCATGATTTGCGCGTGCTTGTATTGCTGCCTTGAACTTATTGAAGTTGTTATTGCCTCTTCATGGCTTGAGAATATTTGGATAAATAATGAAAAGGAAATTTTGGAAAACTTCCTATAAAAGAAATAATTGTTTACTTGTTTCCTCCTATTAGATTAAAAATCATGTTTATAAGAGTCCACGATTTAATGAATTGTTGACATCATTATTGGACCACTAGTAAGTGTCGAAGTCGACCATCTCGTCTCTACTACTTCGAGATTAGACGGGATACTCATTGAGTACACGTTGTTTTCGTACTCATACTACACTTCTGTGAATTTTTGTTGCACAGGTATATGTAACTCTAGTGGCCTACTGGACGTAGCAGCACGGATGATTTGGGGACTAGGTGAGTTGCATTATTCGAGGCGGCCCGCAGCTAGTATAGTCCCTTCCAGTATATTGTATTTACTTTCTGTCCACTGTATTCCGGACGGGTGTTGTATTATATTATTTCTTAGAAATTGCTCATGCACTTGTGACACCGGGTTCTGGGATGATTTTGAAATATTTTGTATTAATTGCTTATTATTTAATATGAATTGAAGTAGTTGTCTCTTTACTTATGAAATTAGAAGGAAAATTTGGGTTTTCAAAATTGTCCAAATTAGAATCTAATTAAGTATTTTAGTTGGCTTGCCTGACAGCAGTGTCCGGCGCCATCACGACCCTTACTGGATTTTGGGTCGTGACACTATTATCCTTAGCCCCACGGTGGGCGCCAAACTGTTTACCCTAAAATCCGAGTAACAATTAAACTTATATTGTGGTTTTAAAGATACATGACTAAGTCCAATAACAATTGATAAACAAGAAATTAAATGTATAAATTGAAGAATAAAGCAAGTCAAACCAGTGTGCAAGCCAAGTCTTGACCTCGAGTTATAGTGGCCTCGAGGTAGGTTAGTAAGAACAGTAAAATTATAAGGCAACTCTGATGAACAATAAGCAAGAAAGTGATGAATGTATATTCTCTTGTTAGTGAATAGTGCGTTACAAATGAATGGGCTCCCCTTTATATAATAGGGAAGTCTTAAATAAGGTACACTTCCAATTATAATAGGAAATTGTCACGACCCCAATCCCGATCGTGATGGCGCCCAACACTAATGCTAGGCAAGCCCGACCAATTAAATACTCTCAACCCAAATACGCAATCCGTTAACAAATAATACGATTACAATAGCAAATGTCAAGGTTCCAATCCGAATCTAAATAAAATAGTACGGAAAATAATAACGAATATCCAAACATTCCCCCAATAGATCTGGAGTCACGAGTCTAGAGCCTCTAGATGTAACGGAGTAATATATCCATAGTAATAAAGAAGTCTAGGACATAGAAAGATAAATGAAATAGAGGGGAGAAGTCGGGTCCTGCGGACGTCAGGCAGCTACCTCAACAACTCCTGAAAATAAACCTCACGGCGACAGCAAACAGCTCCACTAAGTCTCCGGAGCACTTGAATCTGCACACATGGTGCAGGGAGTAAAGTGAGTACTTCCAACTCAGTGAGTAATAAACATATGTAATGACTGAAAGTAAGAAATCCCGAAATATTACAATATAAAGCTATAATCAACGACTCAGCACGTTTAATGATGAAATAACAGCAAACAATGACAATTAAGACAAACAGATATAAAATGCATGAATGCAATGCAATGCACATGACCGCTGCGGCGTGCAGCCCGATCCATTTGGGTACCCCGCGCTCACTGTGGGGGTTCAGACTCCGGAGGGGCTCCTACAGCCCAAGCGCAATATCATCGTAGCATTCGCTGCGGCATGCAGCCCGATCCACACTCATTCCAGATATATATATATGCATGCAAGCCACTCGGGTACAGTCAAATTGTCCACTTTTAGTTTTAATTATTAGGATTTATAGAGCTAAGTGTGTAAACCTTTATTTATTTGCTAAAAATTTCAAGGCAGTGTCTAACTCAGGACTGATATCATGAAATATGCTAAGCATCATGGCAGCAGTGATAAGGATCCCTGAAGGATGCAAATGATAGGCACAAAGCCCCAAACATATTCATAAAATCCAAGTAGGATGATTACCAAACAATTTCTAGTCAAGAACACAGTACGAACATCAATCGGAACGGACTAGGTCACAATCCCCAGTCACAATCGACCCCGCACTCGTCATAGAGTACGTGTCTTGCCTCAATATAGCGTCACAATGTGATATACCGGGGTTTCAAACCCTCAGGTCATCATCTACATCTATTACTCACCTCAAGCCGGCCACAAGTCTAGCTCGCTATGCCTTTGCCTTTCGAATCAACCTCTTCGCACGCCGAATCTGATTAAAACCATAACGAATACATTACAATAGGCTAAAGAAACATAACCTAATCGAAAAGACTCGAAAAACACCAAAATTCACTAAGTTGGCAAAACCCGAGCCCCGGGCCCACTTCTCGAAAAATTACGAAATTTGCATCACCGGATTCCTCGTCTCGCCACGAGTCCGTAGATATAAAATTCATCAAAATCGGAGTCCAAATGCTCCCTCAAATTCCAATTTCCCATTTAAGAACTCAAGCCCTAGTTCTTCAATTTTTCACCCAATTTTCCAAGAATTAAAGGTAGATTCTTCAATAAAATAGCGTTTCTAGGTCACGAGACTTACCTCCAATCGATTCCCGTCAAAACTCTCTTCAATTTCTACCCAAAAGCTCTTGAAGTGGTTCAAAAATGGAGGAAATACCAAATGGGTCGCGGATGAAATATTATATAAGACCCTTCTGTAACTGCCCAAATTGCTCTATGCGAACGCGAGACTCCCTCGCGTTCGCGATGACCAAAATTTCGGCTGACCAAAAATACCCTTCGCGAACGCGTCTGGTCCCCCGCGAACGCGAAGGCTTAGGCCTCCACACTCACGCGAACGCGGCCAGTCAACGCGAACGCGTTGAACATCCAACTGGCCCTCTATTTTTCTTCTACGCGGACGTGTGCCCAGTCATGCGAACGCGATGCACCACTGCCCTTAACCTACGCGAACGCGTAGCCCTAACGCGAACGCGATGAACAACTTCCTGTCCCCTCAACCTTACTCTACGCGTCCGCGACACTTGCCACGCGAAGGCTTAAAATAGCCTGCAACTGCTGTTGCATTTTATGCAACACTCAAAGTCCAAAAATCCTTCCGTTGATCACCCGGAATCACCCCGAGGCTCTCGGGACCTCAACCAAAACACCAACATACCCCAAAACATCATACAAACTTGTTCCAATCCTCGAAACACATCAAACAACGCTAAAACCATCAAATCACCTCGGACTCAAGCCTAAGTTTCTTATAAACTTCCGAAATACGCATTCGATCAAAAACCCGACCAAACGATGTCCGAATAACCTGAAATTTTGCACGCATATCCAAATCACCTAACGGAGCTACTGCAACTCTCGGAATTCCATTCCGACCCTCGGATCAAAATCTCACCTATCCACCGGAAATCGCCAAAACGCCAACTTTGCCAATTCAAGCCTAATTCTACTCCGGACTTCCAAAATCACTTCCGATCGCACTCTTAAGTCACAAATCACCTCTCGAAGCTAACCGAATCACCGGAATTCACATCCGAGCCTTCTAACTAATAAGTCAACGTTCGGTTGACTTTTTCAAACCAAACCTTCCTTAAAGAGACTAAGTGTCTCATTTCCTATCCAAACCAATCCCAATTCAACTCTAACTCACCCGTTGCTGATAATAAAACATGAAAGAGCAATAAATGGGGAAAACGGGGCTGTAATACATGAGACGACGGGTTGGGTCATCACAGGAATCTTATTGGACAACTGTCTAACCGCCAAGTACTAATCCGTTCCGAAATTTACGTCGTGATCTTGGGGCCGTTGCGGGAATCTCGCTCTTTCTTTTACTAAATCATAACGGTATTATCTCGAAGTGGGCCTTCTTCCGACCTCGACAAATGATATCGACCTCGACCTCGATATTGGAAAGAGCCTCGACCCCGATATTGGAAAGGAGCCTCGACCCCGAGCTCGGCGTCCTGGCTTCTCGACGTGATGCCTCCTTTTTCATCGAAGAACAAAATCGGGCGGCTCCGATTTTCACCGTATACAAATATTCAATCCAAAACTACAGTATTCAATTCAAAATTATAGTATTCAATTCGAAACTACAATGTTCAATTCAATAATACATTACTCAATTCAAAATTACAGTATTTAATTCAAAATACAATATTCAATTCAAAAATAAAATATTTAAATAAAATCTACAAAGCTCAATTCAAAGCCACAATATTTAAATAAAAAACTATGGTATTCTAACAAATATTCAATCGGACAAATCGAATATATAAGGAGAAAAATGATTGAATATTGTAACTTTTTATGAATACCATAATTTTTGAATTAAATGTGAAGTCGTTTTTAACAGATGTATTTGCGTATGTGTATATCTAGTCACGTATGCATAATTCAATGTAAATGGAATGGGGCACATGAAATGAATTCAATATTGAGGTAGCAGAAACCAAATTAACTGACTTGATGTAAAATCATTTTAATAGACATGAAATTGAAAAAATTCATCCTCCTTTTGGAGTTATGTGGATCTCGGACTAAAATGATTAAAAGAGGGGAGGCCGGAAGGGGGAATGAGAGAAAAGGTGAAAATTCACAGTCCCTTAAAACGTGAAATTGCGGAATAATCAGATATATCTATTAGGATACTATACAAATATATTTTAAAATTAAAATAAAATAATTCATTTTATTATAGGTACCGGGTGAAAGTAAAAAAATCAGTATAATATTATGTTAATTGATATTTTCATCGGACATATCATGTATATTTCTCTTATAATATTGTGGTATGTTCGATTTGAATTGTACTTTAATTATAAAATTAGAATATTACTAGTTGTCACGACCCGAAATCCACTAAGGGTCGTGATGGCGCCGGACAACACTGTCAGGCAAGCCAACACCAAGAAGTTAATTAAATTTTCATTTTAGTATTTATTGAAATTATTTCTTTTATACATTAAACAATAAGTAATGAAATTCACTGAAATAAGATGATGTCTTTAACAAACTTAATATTGAATAATCCCATAATCATCCCAGAATCCAGTGTCACAAGTGCATGAGCTATTTCTAGGAAATCAAATGAAGTACAATAACTGTCCGGAATACAAATTGGAGAGAGGGTAAATACTATACACTGAAAGAGACTATGCCGGTTGCGGGTCGCCTCGAGAGATGCAAGTGCATGAGCTATTTCTAGGAAATAAAATGAAGTACAATAACTGTCCGGAATACAAATTGGAGAGAGGGTAAATACTATACACTGAAAGAGACTATGCCGGTTGCGGGTCGCCTCGAGAGATGCAACTCACCTAAGTCTCCGTATCATCCATGCTGCTACGCCCATTAGGCCGCTAGAGGTACATGTGCATGTGCAACAAAAATGCACAGCAAGTGTAGCATGAGTACAAAAATAACGTGTACTCAGTAAGTATCCTGTCTAATCTTGAACAACTAGAGACGAGAGGTCGACTTCGACACTTACTAGTGGTCCAATAATAATATAGTAAATTGAGGATTTTCATAAAAATGGTTGTAACTCAATAGCATGAGGCAAGTAAACAATTCTTTTTTTTTATATAGGAAATTCCCAAATTCATTTTCATCATTTATACATTTATCTCAAGCCAGGGAGAACAAATATCATCATCAGTGAATTTCAAGGCAAGCAATACAAGCATGCGCAAGTCATGCCAAGGTCGTACGGCCCGATCCAACAATATTTAAACTGTGCATCGCCAGAGAGTCGAATGGCCCGAACCATAGATGCATCTATTACCCCACTCGCAAATCATACATGTGACGCGGTCAAATGTTTTCCACCCTATACAAGACAAGGGGCTAGCGCGCAATGGCTTTCTCTGATAGAGGCTCGCTTCTTCAAGTTCAAGTTCCGCTTGCTGCTTTTCATTTTGATAGGAGTAGATGCTTGCAGCTCGCTCGCTGTCTACTAAATGAGCCTTCACTGCCCACCCGGCCCCTATCTTTAATCTTAAGTGAAGTGAAGTCAAATCAATAAAGTGAACAGCCCAACCTCTTTGTTTGAAGCTTTGCCAGGAAGCTTCTACTTGTTGAAGCTTTGTTTCCCCTAATTCTGAAACACAACAATAGACTTGCCACTATAGTATAGGAAAAATCTTCTCTTTGATAAGCGGTCATAGGGGAGTTCAGAAAGGATCTGATCGTAGATAGAGACTTCAACCTGTGCGGGGGTAGGGGCGGATGTAGCCAAGTGGATCAAGGTAGTGGATTGTGAATCCACCACGCGTGGGTTCAATCCCCGTCGTTCGCCCATCAATAAATGGACCGTTTGTTTCGGAGACACAAGACAAACCTAGAAAGAATTTATTCTGCAAGTCATCTCGAGGCTTTCAAATGCATCCAAGCAATTGGTATCCGATCAGCCGATTTTTATATGGACAAGTCAAGATCATCTCACTTAGAAGCTGCTTTTCGGATTCTGCGATACATCAAAACCTTACCGGGAAGAGGTTGATTCTTGTCTATGTCATCCTCTCTTCAGCTATCTTGTTACTGTTATACTGATTTCATTAAGGCAGTTGATTATTCTGATTGGATTTCGAACATCGTCCCCATGCCCAAGAGGGATGGACGTGTTCGCGTACGCATCTATTTTTGAAATCTCAATAAAGCATGTTCCCAAAGATGATTTTCCGCTGCCGAACATTGATTTGCTTGTTGACAAGACTATTGTGAAAGTATGCCTACTACTCTTTTCTGACGATTCAAAATTCTCGTCTCGGGCTTCCTCGAGGTAGAGTTTGTTTTGTAATAGGAGCCCCGTTGGGCTTTTGCGGAGCTTGGCCTGCTTTTGCATTAACTCACCATTTGGTGATTTGGTTCGTAGCAGCCCAAGTATATCCAGGAGTTCCTTTTACACGCTACGCTATCCTCGGCGACGATATCGTCATCGGAGATGAGCGGGTGGCTGAGCATTATCGCGNCTCGCTACGCTGTCTACTAAACTGAGCCTTCACTAGCCCACCCGGACCCCTATCTTTAATCTTAAGTGAAGTGAAGTCAAATCAATAAAGTGAACAGCCCAACCTCTTTGTTTGAAGCTTTGCCAGGAAGCTTCTACTTGTTGAAGCTTTGTTTCCCCTAATTCCGAAACACAACAATAAACTTGCCACTATAGTGTAGGAAAAAGCTTCTCTTTGATAAGCGGTCATAGGGGAGTGAGGTGTCAAATACCCTGCAGACAACAACCGCAGCAGCCACCAGTCTGGTCCCCTACCCCACAAAGTAGCTTGATGGCCGAACCACTCCCAAGGCGAATAGTGCCCTAGGGGCCGACCCGGCACCGACCGGCTGAGACTCCCGCGCAGTAGGAGCGGACTGAGTCGGTATTCGTCTACGAGAGGCGCACTCTATGCCTTTCGAGGTTTCCCCTTGTAAATATTCTCAGGTAAGAAAGAAGAACCTCAATAAATAAACACACCAAACAGTCAAACAAGAATTCATCAGGGAAAACAATTATCCAGTAAAAGGCAATCTCTCTTTCTAAAAGTCAAGAAATGATGTCTAGTCTTTTAGAAATTCATTACAAGTTCGATATGTTTTAAGCATTTTAAATTGACAACAAGATTGCAAATATTACAGGTACAACATGCTTTTGGGTCCTAGACTACCCGGACTTAAGCATAACAGTAGCTACGCACGGACTCTCGTCACCTCGTGCGTACGTAGCCCCCACAAATAGAAGCACATATCTAATTAATTCACCTATGGGGACAATTCCCTCTTACAAGGTTAGAAAGGAGACTCACCTCGCTCCGAAGTTTCATAACCGTCACCCCACGCCTTTCCGATGACTCAAATCGATGTCAACGCTCCCAAAACTAGCCAAATAATGGTCAAACAAATAAAAATATACCCTAATATAACAATTCAATTTACATAAACTCTCAACTCCACTTGAAAAGTTGACAAAATCGTCCTCGGGCCCACGTGCCCGGATTCCAAAAAAATTCGAAGATAAAGTTTACCCATAACCTCACGAGATCAAATATATAATTTACTCTCAATTTCATGTCCAAAATCGTAGTCAAAATTCAAGATTTCCTATTTGTAGGTCTTCCACCAAAAATCCACAATTTCTCCTAATTTCATGCTTGAATCCATAATAAAACCATGTATTTAACTTACAAGAGGTGGAATTAACTTACCTCAAGCTTGATGATGAAATCCCTCCTCTTCAAAGGCTCCAAATCTCCCAACCCAAGTGAAAATATGAGAAAAATGAGCCAAAACTCGATTTTTATAAAACACACTGCCAGCCCCCGATTCTCACACCTGCGGTCACTTGACCGTTTCTGCGGTGCCGCAGGTGCGGTGCCAATACCGCATCTGCGGGAAAGCCTCCAGCTGCCCAAGTCTGCTTCTACGCTGGCCGGACTGCATCTGCGATCATGCAGGTGCGGAAATTCCCTCGCACCTGCGCCCTCAGCCCCCTTCACTCCTAGCCGCTTCTGCGGCTCCGCACCTGCGGCCCAAGCCTCGCAGCTACGGTTACACCAGAAGTCAGCTGCTTCCTTCCTTCTTCAAATTCTAAGTTTGATCCGTCAACCATCCGGAATCCACCCGAGGCCCCTAGGACCCAGACCAATCATACCAACCAGTCCAAAACCATAATGCGGACCTGCTCGAGGCCTTAAATCACATCAAACAACGTCGAAATCACGCCCCAATTCGAGCTTTATGAACTTTAGAACTTCAAACTTCTACATTCGATGTCGAAACCTCTCAAATCACGTCCAATTGACCTCAAATTTTGCACAGAAGTCATATTCGACATTACGACGGACCTACTCCAACTTCCGGAATGGGAATCCGACCCCGATATCAAAAAGTCCACTTCCGGTCAAACTTCTCAAAAACCGTCAAATTTCTCTCTTTCGCCAAATGACTCCAAAATGACCTACGGACCTCCAAATCCACTTCCGATCGCGCTCCCAATACCAGAATCACCCTATGGAGCTATTCCCACACTCGGAACTCCAAACGGACATCGATAACACTGAAATGCACTTTAATCCAAACTTATGAAATTTTTCCAAAATGCTAAATTACATAATAGGCGCCAAAATGCTCTCGGGTCATCCAAAACCCGATCCGGACATACGCCCAAGTTCAAAATCATCATACGGGCCTGCTGGAACCTTCAAATCATGATTCTGAGATCGTTTACTCAAGAATCCAATCTTAGCCAATTCTGCCAACTTAAAGCTTTTGAAATGAGAATTTTCTATCCAAACCAACCCTAAACTTCCCGAAATTCAATTCCGACCATGCATACAAGTCATAATACTTGATTTGAAGCTGCTCATGGCCTCAAACTGCCGAACGACGCGCTAGAGCTCAAAATGACTGGTCGGGTTGTTACATTCTCTCCCACTTAAACATACGTTCGTCTTCGAACGTGCTGAGAACTACACTGGAGCTGTCCGAAATCACTGTTTAACACCTTGAGCACCTACCCGTGCTACCACAGCTCAGTTTAGCACGTTAGCTTGATCAAATCTGAAGATATCCTCTTTTATTCAAGCAATTAAGCTTAGAACCCAAATTTCAACACCCAAAACTCTCTGCCAGGTCTGCTGCCAACCTACGAAGACCGTATCAATCACCACACGCGGCACCAATACATGATTCATACCTTTGCTGAATCCACACTATGCGTTGCATAATTCACATAACCACAATAGCATTCTCTGATAATGATAGCTGAAATTCCACGAATCTGATGCTCCCATTGCACCTCATGATATATATAAGTCTTGCCCCCAACTTTTGCATTACCGCCACGACGGAAGAAATGTGTAGAAATTCATAACCAACTGCCGAGTCAATAAATCATTGAGGCCATACTCCTGACAAGAACCATTGCCTCATTCTGAACCGATTAATGGTATTTGCTCTTTACAATACTTCATATAATTCGATCGTAGTGATCCTAGATCCAATAATCTTGCCTCACCCAGTTAAATTTTTCAGGCAATAAGCCACCCCAGATGTGACCAGAAGTCTCATATGATGCCAAAATATGCTGATAGGCCACAAACTCGAACGTTATACATAAGGGAAACGAACTCTGGAAGGGACTACTCAACTCACGCAACTAATATGAACTTTCCATAGAAAATGGGAAGCAAAACACACAAAAATCAGAATATAGAAAACTGTACTCATCATTACACTGTTGCGGCGTGCAACCCGATCCACATATAGAACTCACATAAAGAGATACACACCGAGCTAAATTGGTCATTACTACTAAATATCGAATATCGGTCACAAGCACGCTAAGTGCATAATACCATCCCTGGGGAGACAGATAGCGCCATAAGCTACAAAAATCAAGCACAACTGAGGTGCGATATATAATCTGAATTACAAGAGCCATCATGCTCACATAACACCATCGCTACGCGGAATCTCAACACATAAGAAATTTATCAAACCGTTTCACAACTCACACGGCCCAATATAGCATTACATGAAATAGCCGACGACGTAATAGCATCTAACATCCGAATACCCCTTCAAAAGGAGCGCTATGCTAAAAGAAACACATCCGACCTGATATAGAGCCCACCTTCATAATTAGATTCATCCATAGACCTCAAGCCGATTCTGATCGCGTCGTACTAGGCAGATAACCTTTCAAGGGTCCATAAGTACCCCTTTTTCCTATAACTCACGAGAACAACCGTCATAATCGGAGTAAACCTCCACAGTCCACCAACCAATAAACCAAGTGCCCTTTAGGCATAAATTCTCAAATTAGCGATATTACCACAATCTTCATACTTGGTTTAAATTCCCAATCAATCAAGTGACTACATGTCACACTCATACAATCTCCTCGTGAGACACGCTCCCACGACCTTCCGCACCAGATAACAAGTCTGCACATCCATACCACCGGTCACTCTAACGCTGTAAAGCAAATCAAGAATCCATAACCAGGATGCAAAGCCTCTTTCACAAAACACCGATCTCAGGTGACGCTGAAAACAATACCAGCTTACTCTAAGCATTCAAATCGCTTTCCTGCTCATCCGAGCTCGTGACATCCTTGCCAACACCGAACCGCAACCTTGATCCTCACTTTCATATTTTATACTGCTCACTGCACTTAACATGCCAATATGCGATAGTACAAGAATTTCATCATAACTCCTGAACCACTAATAGGGTATACACTTCATCATACAAAAACCCTTTACCTGACTCGTTCCAAGAGAACCATAGAGATACACGAGTGTATTCTCATAACCGTAGAACATGTACAGCCTCAAGTAGTGGTCTAAGCCACTATAACCCTTCCGGGATCTGTTTGCACATAACATGCCATAGCACTTGAATATTCCCAAATAAAATCAATTACGGCAGTCGTCAAGCCTTGCACGTACTGCCACAATTCACGTGCACAATCTAATCACGCTGGAGGTACTGATCACCACCACCATCATGCCAATTCAACCATGGCTAACAGATCCGACTTCCTCTAACTTATCCTTAACTTGCATTAGAAATAATAATAACTCCGGTTAACACATAACGAACTCAATCCGCACTCATCCTGAGTGGCCTTGCATCACGAGACCATGCTATCTCAAATCCCACGAACCATCTCATACCTTCCTTGTGCGCATTTTTGCATCCTAAACTGGTACGCCCATTCTGATAACTTCACTACGAACCCGAAGTGTGTGAGAGTTGATTTGGATTGGTTTTGATAAGAAATGAGGCTCTTAGTCTCTTTAAGGAAGGCTTAAGTTGGAAAAGTCAACCGGATGTTGACTTATGAGTTAGAGGGCTCGGATGTAATTTCCGGCGATTCGGTTAGCTTCGGGAGGTGATTTGTGACTTAGGAGTGCGATCGGAATTGAATTTGGAGGTCCGGTGTGGAATTAGGCCTGAATTGGCGAAGTTTGAATTTTGGCGAATTCCGGTTGATAGGTGAGATTTTGATCCGAGGGTCGGAATGGAGTTCCGATCGTTGCAGTAGCCCCGTTAGGTGATTTTGGATATGTGTGCAAAGTTTCAGGCCATTCGGAGGTGGTTAGGTCGGGTTTTTGATCGAATGTGCAATTCGGAAGTTTTTAAGAAACTTAGGCTTTGATTTGAGGATAATTGAGGATTTTGATGTTAACGATAGTGTTTTGATGGTTCGAGCAAGTTTGAATAAGGTAATAGATCATGTATGTCCTTTTGGTTGAGGTCTCGGGGGCCTCGGGGTGAATTCGGGTGGTTAAACGGAGAATTCGGAGTTTGTTGCATGTTTGAAGTTTACCGGTTCTGTCATTTCCGCATCTACGGAAAAGGGACCGCATAAGCAGTTCCGCAGATGCGGCGTATTGGTCGCAAAAGCGGTCCTTGAGGGACCAGGGTTTTCCGCAGAAGCGGACGTGGATCCGCAAATGCGGCGACCGCAGAAGCGGTTCTAGACCGCATAAGAGGTCCGGGGGAATTTAAGTGAGATCGCAGAAGCGATCATTTGGTCGCATACGCGGTGAACGCAGGTGCGGCATATTAACCGCAGAAGCGGAAAAACGGTCTGGATTTAAGTGAATAGTGGTTCACGAATTGGAAAAAGAAGAAAAATATTTTGGACTTCGGCTTAGGCGGTTTCTTTGGCGATTTTGAAGAGAATTCGAAGGGGCTTCATCAGGTATGAACTATTGGACTCGGATTATGTTTATATAGTGTAAAATCATGGATTGAACACTGAAATTTAAGGGATTAAATGCTAAAAATGGATGTTAGGGCTTGAAACTTAAGAGAGCTTAAATTGATGATTTGAGGGGTCAAATGGACTCCGATTCTTGTGAGTTTGATATGTATAGATTCGTGGCGAGATAAGGATTGTTTTGATGTAAAGTTTTCTGGATTTCGAGAAGTGGGCCCGGGGCTCGGGTTTTGCTAATTTCGCGATTTTCGATATTTTTCGAGTCTTTTCGATTGGGTTATGTTTCTTTGGCACATTGTAACGTATTCGTTGTGGTTTTGGCTAGATTCGACGCGCGAGGAGGTCGATTCGAGAGGAAAGGGCATTGCGAGCTAGTCTTCGGCCGGCTAGAGGTGAGTAATAGATGTAGATGATGACCTGAGGGTTTGAAACCCCGGTGTATCACACTGTGACGCTATATTGAGCGAGACACGCACTCCATGACGAGTGCGGGGGTCGATTGGGAGCGGGGATTGTGGCTTAGTCCGCCCCGAATGGTGTCCAAGCTGTGCTTTGGACTATAGATTGATTTGTAAACATCCTACTTGGATTGTTATGATATATTTGGGCTGTGTGCCGACTATTTGAAACCCTTGGGGATTATTATCACTGCTTCCATGATATTCAGCATGCTATATGATTTCAGTCCTGAGTTTTAAACACTGTTTCGAAATACTTAGTCACCTTCCAAAGGTTTTAAAGACTTAAACGATAATTTCCTAACAATTGGAACTGAGAATTAAAATCTGACTTGCTGTATAACTCACATGCATATTTTGGACTGAGTGTAGATCGGGCTGCACGCCGCAGCAATGTCACGATGATATTGCGCTTGGGCTGTAGGAACCCCTCTGGAGTCTGAACCCCCACAGTGAGCGCGGGTACCCAAATGGATCGGGCTAGCATTGCATTGCATTCATGCTTTGATGTTATCTGATTTATTTGATTCTGTTTTGTTGACATTTCACCGTTAATTATGCTAAATTGTTAGTTTTAGCTTTACATTGTGGTATTTTCGAGATTTCTTACTTTCAGCCATTATATATGTCTATTACCACTGAGTTGGAAGTACTCACTTTACTCCCTGCACCTCGCGTGCAGTTGCAGGTATCGTTCACCCGGTAGCGGGTTATTAGCGGATTGAAGGTATTGTTATTGTAGCTGAGCAAGGTGACCGCCAGCGTTCGCGGCACCGGATGTTGTCTTTTGTTTTCCAGAAATCTTACTTGTATGTATTTATTGGCCTGTAGTTGTGTTAAGGTTTCCTTAGATGCTCGTGACTTGTGACACCCCGGTCGGGTAGTAATTAGCAGTTTCTAATGCCATTAAGTTGTATCTTCTATTCATTTATGTTTAATAATCGTTAGTGAAAGGATTTGGGTTAGTTGGTTGGCCTTGTCTTCACGAGAGGCGCCATCACGACGGGGTATGGGAATTGGGTCGTGACAAGTTTGGTATCAGAGCCTAGGTTACTAGGTCTCACGAGTCATGAGCAGGTTTAGTAGAGTCTCGCGGATCGGTACGGAGACGTCTGTATTTATCCTCGAGAGGCTGCAGAACCTTTAGGAAAACTTCCCATTCTTGGAATTCTTATCGTGCGTACTTGATTCAGCTTGAGATATAACTCTTGAAATTCCTTCCACACGTCTGTATGCGCACGTGAGCGCTCAGTATTATATGTGCCTTGATGGTTTGTGATTCCCCGATCGAGGGGAGAGATGTAATCTTTGTGAGTATGTCGGGCCAGTCTGGAGGACTTGAGGCCGGATCCTTGTCTATGGCTTGAGCACTGAGGTGCTGATTGTGTGAGCAAGTGTTTTGAACTTATATGTTCAGTATTGCCCCTATTAGCCGGAATGGCGGTTTGGTATTCATGTGATGAGTATGTTAGTACTGCGAGATGTAATTATATGACTTGGTAGTGACGAAGAAGTCTGCAGGATAATAGATGAGCTGTTAAGTGATTCGACTCCTATTGTGGATTGATGTGTAGCCCGAATTATGGGCGCGTGAAGAACCTTGTCGTACCTCCTAGTTGGGAAGTGAAGTGCATTGCATGCAGCGATATGAGTTCGGACTCAGGAAGACTAATGACTGAGTAACGTATATGATGGTGAAAGGTATGCTGAAGTACTAAATTGAGGCGAAGCAGGGGTCATCTCCTGCGGAGTGTTCTTGAGTGGTATGGTCCATACGTGTATGTTAGAAGATCTCATGTGTAATTGAAGGGTATGTGTTGAAATTTAAAAATTCGGGTCGCTTAAGAGAGTGGACTCAGTTGATGTGGGGATAAATGCGAGGGTTGTAGAGGATTTCAGTACTAGATGATCTGTGTCTTCACAAACATGTAGATGATTTGAGTTTAATCTCACTATGACATTATGGCATTATTAGAGTAAAAGTGTTATAAGTTGTTAAGTGTGTCTTGATATATGGCTTCGAGCCAAGTTGGGGAGGTTGCTGTTGATTAGCTGATTGCACGGTTATGTGCTATGTTGGTTACGTCTCGAGGTATGCTGGCGAATCGGTTCTAGTTGCAGAAATTGAGCCAAGGATGGGGGAGTGAAGCAAAATTTCGACAAAGGTTATATTATGTTCCATAGGGTATGATAATTTCGGAATGTCTAGAGTTGTTGTTGGTAAAGAATGCTCGGTGCATAGAGCAGGAAGTTGCTTGGTTGTATTGGGATGAGGCACTCATTTTACGGTATCGGAGTGTCAATAAAGCACGAGTGGTTCTGTTCGTTAAATCAGGTAATTTGCAGATGAATAAGAGAGAATGGCTCTCGAGAATGGTTTTAATGTGTTCAAGAATCTACATGTAGCACTCAGGTGCTTTAAGGTGGTGTATGTGACTAAAGGCAGTGTTTTCAATAGAAAATGTCAAGACTTGTGGTATTTTTATGTTGATCATGGGATCCTATGTGTCGATACCTATAAAGTAAAGGAAGCGAATTTAGATTCGCAGAAAGTTCTCAGAGTGAAGTATTCTGGAATGTGGTATTTCTGGGAAATAATTGAGAGAGTATTCAGTGGCCTATGGGTCTTAGACAGTGTGGTCTTATGTTTGAGTCTCGTGTGGTAAGCTTGGATTGAGGCATTGTGATGCTACAGCGAGGGAGAAATATCAAGTGGATGATGAATCAAAAAGGGAAATTAGATAGATGGAATAGCTTGATAGTAGACCGAATCGGTATGGCAAGGATGTGATTAATTCTTCGTATGTGTTCGAGGTAATGGGCTTTTACAGGTATGTGCAGCAAGGCTCTTGAGTTCTGACAGCTTGCTTAGCTTGGTTCGGGTAGAAGGATTCAGTCCTGGCAGTTTAGCTTGTGAATGGAATTGGGGGAGAGTTCTTGATAAGTTTTACCGTGGTTTAGAGACGTATAAATTGCCTATGGGCATGCGAAGCATAGAATGTGTAATGATTTCTCTTCTTGATGGGATTGATGGAGAGTTCTTGACTAGTGGAGTACGTAGATGTTTGTGGTTAGGAAGGGAGATGGAGTTCTTATGTTATACTAATGTGGTATGGCATATGCGATATGTGGTGGAGGATTGGGATTTGTGTGTGTAAGGTTACGGTTTTGTTCATAATGGAAAGTCATTAAATTCTTAAGCAGCACGGGCAGCTGCAGGTGATTTAAGAATCGATTTTCAGATGATTAAGGAAAGTGGCACTGCTATTCTAGTGATTTGTCGGGGGTATATGTTCAGAAAAAGGGGAAGGTGATGTAAACTGATAATACTTCGGTGGTATTGCGGCATTTTCTCGTTGGATCGACTGTTGATATCTGAGTTTGTTTGATGGCACAGGGAAACTTTAGAATACCTTTCGTGGGATGATTAGGTACTTGAGGTGTGATATGTATTCGTACGGCGCAATTTGGGATCAGGTATAGTGATTTGTGTGCTATATGGAGTTGGAGACTAGGAGTTCTCGTGTTCAGGCTATGCAGTTGTTGTAAATCGTGTGTATCGGCACCGTCTAGCGGATATTGAGAATTAGAGGTCCGAGTGGATCTTTCTTTGCTTGGTATGCCAAATTTTGGATATGATATTGGATTGTAGGCTGGTTGTCTCAGTGTTGGGTTATTCTAGTCTTTTGTGCTACGGTCTAGGCCGGAAATGCCACGGGTTGAGCGGCAAGGTGCATTGGATTATGTTCTTGCAGAGTGGTATATATTTCAAAAGATGCAGCGGACGGCTGAGAAAGATTGCTTTTCTTAATGGGGCATTCGTGATGGATGNAGGTTACTAGGTCTCACGAGTCATGAGCAGGTTTAGTAGAGTCTCGCGGATCGGTACGGAGACGTCTGTATTTATCCTCGAGAGGCTGCAGAACCTTTAGGAAAACTTCACATTCCTGAATTCTTATCGTGCGTCCTTGATTCAGCTTGACAAGAAACTCTTGAAATTCCTTCCACGCGTTTGTATGCGCACCTTAGCGCTCGGTATCAGATGTGCCTTGATGGCTTGTGATTCCCCGATCAAGGGGCGAGATGTAATCTCCCTGAGTTTGATGTTGGGCCAGTCTGGAGGACTTGAGGCCGGATCTTGCCTATGGCTTGAGCACTGAGGTGCTGATCGTGTGAGCAAGTGTTTTGAACTTATATGTTCGGTATTGTCCCTATTAGCCGGAATGGCGGTTTGGTATTCATGTGATGAGTATGTTAGTACTGCGAGATGTAATTATATGACTTGGTAGTGACGAAGAAGTCTGCTGGATAATAGATGAACTGTTATGTGATTCGATTCCTATTGTGATTTGATGTGTAGCCCGAATATGGGCGCGTGAAGGATATTTTCGTGTCTCCTAGTTGGAAAGTAAAGTGCAATACGTGTGGCGGTATGAGTTCAGACTCAGGAAGACTAATGACTGTGTAGCGTATATGATAGTGGAAGATATACTGAAGTACTACATTGAGGTGAAGCAGGTGGGTTATCTCCTGCGGAGTGTTCTTAAGTGGTATGATCCTTATGCGTATGTTAGAAGATCTCACGTGTAATCTAAGGGTACGTGTTGAAATTTGAAAATTCGGGTAGCTTAAGAGAGTAGACTCAACTGATGTGGAAATGAATGCGAGGTTTGCAGAGGATTACAGTATTAGATGATCTGTGTTTTCACGAACTAGTGGATGATTTGAGTTTAATCTCACTATGATATTGTGGCATCATTAGAGTAAAAGTATTATGGGTTATTGAGTGTGTCCTGATATATGGCTTCGAGCCAAGTTGGGGAGGTTTCTGTTGCTTAGCTGATTGCACGGTTATGTGCTAAGTTGGTTCCAGTTTGAGGCCTGCTGGCGAATCATTTCTGGTCGCAGAAATTGAGTCGAGGATGGCACGAGTGAAGCAAAATTTTTGATAGAGGTCATATTATATTTTATAGAGTATGAGAATCACGGAATGTCTAGAGTTGTTGTTGGTATAGAATGCTCGGTGCATGGAGCAGGAAATTGCTTGGTTGTATTGGGATGAGGATATCATTTTGCGGTATCGGAGTGCCAATAAGGCACGAGTGGTTCAGTTTGTTAAGTCAGGTAATTTGCAGTTTGAATAAGAGTGAATGACTGTCGAGAATGGTTTTATTGTGATCAAGGTTCTACATGTAACAATCAGGTGTCTTAAGGTTCTGTATGTGGTCAGAGAGTGTGTTTTCATTGGAAAAGGTCAAGACTTGTAGTATTTTTATGTTGATTATGGGATCCTATGTATCGGTATCTGGAAAGTAATGGTAACGAATTCAGATTCGCGATAAGTCCTTCAAGTAAAGTATTCTGGAATGTGGTATTTCTGGGAATATTTGAGAGAGTATTCAGTGGCTTATGGGTCTTAGACAGTGTGGTCTTGTGCTTGGGTCTCGTGTAGTGAGCCTGGGTTGAGGAACTGTGGTGCTACAGTAAGAGGAAATATCAAGTTGATGATGAATCAGAAGGGAAATTAGATAGGTGGAGTATCTTGATAGTAGACCAAATCGGTATGGTAAGGATACGATTGATTCTTTGTATGTGTTCGAGGTAATGAGCCCCTACAGGTATTGTGCAGCAAAGTTCTTGAGTTCTGACAGCTTGCTTAGCTCGGTTAGGATAGAAGGATTCAGTCCTGGCAGTTTAGCTCGTGAAGATGGACTTGGGAGAGAATTCTTGTTGGGTTTTACCGTGGTTTGGAGATGTATATACCTTTCTATGGGCATGCAAAGCATGGGATGTGTAATGATTTTCTTCCAAATGGGATCAACGGGAGTTCTTGATTAGATGAGTTACAACTCAGTTCTGAAAAGCAGATCATAAAATTCTTAGGCAACGGGTAGCCCCAGGTAACCAAGGAAATGATACTGCTAAATGGAAGTGATTTGACGAGAGTGTATGTCAAGGAAGAAGGGTAATGTGATTAGACTGATAATACATCGGTAGTATTGCGGCACTTTCTTGCCAGATCGACTGCTGATATCTGAGTTTGTTTGATGGCACTGGGGAATTTTTGAATATCCATCGTGGAATGATTGGGTACTTGGGGTGTGACATGTATTCATACTGCGGAACTTGGGATCAGGTACAGTGATTCGTGTGCTATAGGGAGTCGGAGACTGGGAGTTCTCAGGTACAGACTATGTAATGGTTGTGGATCGTGTGTATTGGTACCATTTTGTGGCTGTTGGGATTTGGAGGCCCGAGTGGATCTTTCTTTGCTTGGTATATTAGATTTTTGGATATGATATTGGGGTGTAGACTGGTTGTCTCAGTGTTGGGTTATTCTAGACTATTGTGCAATGGGCTATGTTGGAAAATGCCACAGGTTGCGTGGCGAGGTGCATCGGATCATGTTCTAGCAGAGTGGTTTGTATTCCAAAGACCAGCGGACGGCTGGGAAGGATTGTTTTTCTTAATTGGGCCTTCATGGCGGATGTCAGTGCAGAGGTTTCTACCATTGGTTCAGTTCCGGTATTGAGGGACTTTTTCGGATGCGTTTCTTGTGGCCGGGCATGTCGCCGGGCGAGGTTGTGGATCTCGATATTGATTTGGTGCCGGGCACCGTATCGTACGGCTCCGGCAGGAGTTATAGTAGTGGAAGGAGAAGCTTCAGGATTTCTTGGTAGTGAGTTCGTTGGTAAGCTGATATGGATACGTGTCTAGCTTGAGTTGGCTTGGTTGGCCCCGATATGTGTTGTTGAGGGATAGGTTGATTCGGTCTATGGAGCTTGTTAGTGATCTGGGGAGATCTAGGAGTGGCTTTCCTGTGCTGCGAGGCGTTATGATTTGTTAGATATGGGCACATGTGGTGCGGTTCTATTGGGGTTCATAGAGAAAGTCGAGCGGGAAGAGTAATTGGGTGTTGATTGGTGAAAGGAGTGTTGGTTAGGACCTATTGGGTTGCGTGTCGTATGTTATTTGATTCACCGTGGGGGTAATGAATCGCCTTGGTTTCAGACATCAAATGGTGCGTGGCTGTCGACTAGGGCATAGTGGCTTGAGGTGTTTCATGTGTAACAGTGTTGGGATAGGATCGCGCATTGTGGTGAGGCCACGTGGAGAAATGACCTTTCGGGGTAGATTCAGGTGTTCTATTTCTA